>NC_091997.1:61076491-61268991 GCF_044704955.1 Pristiophorus japonicus
CCCTCCCTCAGTCAGAGCCCCACACACTGCCCCCTCCCTCCCTCAGTCAGAGCCAACACACTGCCCTTCCCTCCCTCCCTCAGTCAGAGCCCCACACACTGCTCCCTCCCTCAGTCAGAGCCCCACACACTACCCTCTCCATCCCGCTCCCTCAGTCAGAGCCCCACACACTGCCCCTCCCCCTCCCTCTCCCTCAGTCAGAGCCCCACACACTGCCCCCTCCCTCCCTCACTCAGTCAGTGCCCCACACACTGCCCCCTCCCTCCCTCAGTCAGAGCCCCACACACTGCCCCCTCCCTTCCTCCCTCAGTCAGAGCCCCACACACTGCCCCCTCCCTCCCTCCCTCCCTCAGTCAGAGCCCCGCACACTGCCCCCTCCCTCACTCCCTCAGTCAGAGCCCCACACACTGCCCCCTCAGTCAGAGCCCCACATGCTGCTCCCTCCCTCAGTCAGAGCCCCACATGCTACCCCTCCCTCCCTCCGTCAGAGCCCCACACAATGCCCCTCCCCCTCCCTCAGTCAGAGCCCCACACACTGCCCCCTCCCTCCCTCTCAGTCAGAGCCCCACACACTGCCCCCTCCCTCCCTCCCTCAGTCAGAGCCCCACACACTGCCCCCTCCCTCCCTCTCTGTCAGAGCCCCACACACTGCATCCTCCCTCCTTCCCTCCCTCAGTCAGAGCCCCACACAATGCCCCTCCCCCTCCCTCCCTCCTCATTCAGAGCCCCACACACTGCCCCCTCCGTTCCTCCCTCAGTCAGTGCCCCACACACTGCCCCCTCCCTCCCTCACTCAGTCAGAGCCCCACACACTGCCCCCTCCCTCCCTCCTAAGTCAGAGCCCCACACACTGCCCCCTCCCTCCCTCCCTCCGTCAGAGCCCCACACAATGCCCCTCCCCCTCCCTCCCTCCCTCAGTCAGAGCCCCACACACTGCCCCCTCCCTCCCTCTCAGTCAGAGCCCCCACACACTGCCCCCTCCCTCCCTCAGTCAGAGCCCCACACACTGCATCCTCCCTCCTTCCCTCCCTCAGTCAGAGCCCACACAATGCCCCTCCCCCTCCCTCAGTCAGAGCCCCACACACTGCCCCCTCCCTCCGTCCCTCCCTCAGCCAGTGCCCCACACATTGCCCACTCCCTCCCTCCCTTAGTCAGAGCCCCACACACTGCCACTCCCTCCCTCCCTCAGTCAGAGCCCCACACACTGCCCCCTCCCTCCCTCCCTAAGTCAGAGCCCCACACACTGCCCCCTCCCTCCCTCCCTCAGTCAGAGCCCCACACACTGCCCCCTCCCTCCCTCAGTCAGAGCCACACACACTGCCCCCTCCCTGCCTCCCTCAGTCAGAGCCCCACACACTGCCCCCTCCCTCCCTCCCTCAGTCAGAGCCCCACACACTGCCCCCTCCCTCCCTCAGTCAGAGCCCCACACACTGCCCTTCCCTCCCTCCCTCAGTCAGAGCCCCACACACTGCCCCTCCCTCCCTCCCTCATTCAGAGCCCCACACACTGCCCCCTCCCTCCCTCCCTCAGTCAGAGCCGCACACACTGCCCCCTCCCTCCCTCCCTCAGTCAGAGCCCCACACACTGCCCCCTCCCCCTCCCTCTCCCTCAGTCAGAGCCACACACACTGCCCCCTCCCTCCCTCACTCAGTCAGTGCCCCACACACTTCCCCCTCCCTCCCTCAGTCAGAGCCCCACACACTGCCCCTCCCTCCCTCCCTCAGTCAGAGCCCCACACACTGCCCCCTCCCTCCCTCAGTCAGAGCCCCACACACTGCCCCTCCCTCCCTCCCTCAGTCAGAGCCACACACACAGCCCCCTCCCTCCCTCCCTCAGTCGGAGCACCGCACACTGCCCCCTCCCTCCCTCCCCTAAGTCAGAGCCCCACACACTGCCCCCTCCCTCCCTCCCTCCCTCAGTCAGAGCCCCACACACTGCCCCCTCAGTCAGAGCCCCACATGCTGCTCCCTCCCTCCCTCAGAGCCCCACACACTGCCCCCTTCCCTCAGTCAGAGCCCCACACACTGCCCCCTCCCTCAGTCAGAGCCCCACATGCTACCCTCCCTCCCTCCGTCAGAGCCCCACACAATGCCCCTCCCCCTCCCTCCCTCCCTCAGTCAGAGCCCCACACACTGCCCCCTCCCTCCCTCTCAGTCAGAGCCCCACACACTGCCCCTCCCTCCCTCCCTCAGTCAGAGCCCCACACACTGCCCCCTCCCTCCCTCCCTCTCTGTCAGAGCCCCACACACTGCATCCTCCCTCCTTCCCTCCCTCAGTCAGAGCCCCACACAATGCCCCTCCCCCTCCCCTCCCTCCCTCAGTTAGAGCCCCACACACTGCCCCCTCCCTCCGTCCCTCCCTCAGTCAGTGCCCCACACACTGCCCCCTCCCCACCTTCCCTCAGTCAGAGCCCCACACACTGCCCCTCCCTCCCTCCCTCAGTCAGAGCCCCACACACTGCCCCTCCCCTCCCTCCTAAGTCAGAGCCCCACACACTGCCCCCTCCCTCCCTCCCTCAGTCAGAGCCCCACACACTGCCCTCTCCATCCCTCTCCCTCAGTCAGAGCCCCACACACTGCCCTCCCCCTCCCTCAGTCAGAGACCCACACACTGCCCCCCTCCCTCCCTCTCTGTCAGAGCCCTACACACTGCCCCCTCAGTCAGAGCCCCACATGCTGCTCCCTCCCTCCCTCCCTCAGAGCCCCACACACTGCCCCCTTCCTCAGTCAGAGCCCCACACTCTGCCCCCTCCCTCAGTCAGAGCCCCACATGCTACCCCTCCCCTCCCTCCCTCAGTCAGAGCCCCACACATTGCCCCTCCCCCTCCCTCCCTCCCTCAGTCAGAGCCCCACACACTGCCCCCTCCCTCTCAGTCAGAGCCCCACACACTGCCCCCTCCCTCCCTCCCTCAGTCAGAGCCCCACACAATGCCCCTCCCCCTCCCTCCCTCCCTCAGTCAGAGCCCCACACAATGCCCCTCCCCCTCCCTCCCTCCCTCAGTCAGAGCCCCACACACTGCCCACTCCCTCCCTCCCTCCCTCAGTCAGAGCCCACACAATGCCCCTCCCCCTCCCTCCCTCCCTCAGTCAGAGCCCCACACAATGCCCCCTCCCTCACTCCCTCTCTGCCAGAGCCCCACACACTGCCTCCCTCCCTCCCTCCCTCAAACAGAGCCCCACAGCTGCTCCCTCCCTCCCTCCCTCAGTCAGAGCCCCACACACTGCCCCTCCCATTCTCCCTGTCAGAGCCCCACATGCTGCTCCCACCCTCCCTCCCTCAGTCAGAGCCCCACACACTGCCCCCTCCCTCCCTCCCTCAGTCAGAGCCCCACATGCTGCTCCCTCCCTCCCTCAGTCAGAGCCCCACACAATACCCTCCCCCTCCCTCTCCCTCAGTCAGAGCCCCACACACTGCCCCCCTCCCTCCCTCAGTCAGAGCCCCACACACTGCCCCCTCCCTCAGTCAGAGCCCAACACACTGCCCCCTCCCTCCCTCCCTCAGTCAGAGCCCCACACACTGCCCCCTCGCTCAGTCAGAGGCCCACACACTGCCCCTTCCCTCAGTCAGAGCCCCACATGCTACCTCTCCCTCCCTCCCTCAGTCAGAGCCCCACACACTGCTCCCTCCCTCAGTCAGAGCCCCACACACTGTCCCCTCCCTCCCTCCCTCAGTCAGAGCCCCACACACTGCCCCCTCCATCCCTCCCTCCCTCCCTCGCTCAGTCAGAGCCCCACACAATGCCCCTCCCCCTCCCTCTCCCTCAGTCAGAGCCCCACACACTGTCCCCTCCCTCCCTCCCTCAGTCAGAGCCCCACACACTGCCCCCTCCCTCCCTCAGTCAGAGCCCCAAACACTGCCCCCTCCCTCAGTCAGAGCCCCACACACTGCCCTCTCCCTCAGTCAGAGCCCCACACACTGCCCCCTCCCTCCCTCCCTCAGTCAGAGCCCCACACAATGCCCCTCCCCCTCCCTCTCCCTCAGTCATAGGCCCACACACTGCTCCCTCCCTCAGTCAGAGCCCCACACACTGCTCCCTCCCTCCCTCCCTCAGTCAGTGCCCCACACATTACCCCATCCCTCCCTCCCACCCTCAGTCAGAGCCCCACACAATGGCCCCTCCCTCCTTCCCTCAGTCAGAGCCTCACACACTGCCCCCTCCCTCCCTCCCTCAGTCAGAGCCCCACACACTGCCCCCTCAGTGAGAGCCCCACACAATGCCCCCTCCCTCCCTCAGTCAGAGCCCCACACACTGCCCACTCCCTCCCTCCCTCAGTCAGAGCACCACACACTGACCCCTCCCTCCCTCTCTGTCAGAGCCCCACACACAGCCCCCTCCCTCCCTCCCTCAGTCAGAGCCCCACACACTGCCCCCACCCTCCCACCCTCAGTCAGAGCCCCACTCACTGCCCCCTCCCTCCCTCAGTCAGAGCCCCACACACTGCCCCCTCCCTCAGTCAGAGCCCCACACAATGCCCGTCCCCCAACATCTCCCTCAGTCAGAGCCCCACTCACTGCCCCCTCCCTCCCACAGTCGGAGCCGCACACACTGCCCCCTCCCTCAGTCAGAGCCCCACACACTGCCCCCTCCCTCAGTCAGAGCCCCACACACTGCCCCCTCCCTCCCTCCCTCCCTCAGTCAGAGCCCCACACAATGCCCCTCCCCATCCCTCTCCCTCAGTCATAGGCCCACACACTGCTCCCTCCCTCAGTCAGAGCCCCACACTTTGCCCCCTCCCTCCCTCCCTCAGTCAGAGCCCCACACAATGCTCCCTCCCTCCCTCCCTCAGTCAGAGCCCCACACACTGCCCCCTCCCTCCCTCCCTCAGTCAGAGCCCCACATACAGCCCCATCCCTCCCTCCCTCAGTCAGAGCCCCACACACTGCCCCCTCCCTCCCTCCCTCAGTCAGAGCCCCACACACTGCCCCCTCCCTCGCTCCCTCAGTCAGAGCCCCACACACTGCCCCCTCCCTCCCTCCCTCAGTCTGAACCACACACACTGCCCCCTCCCTCCCTCCCTCAGTCTGAACCACACACAATGCCCCCTCCCTCCCTCAGTCAGAGCCCCACACTGCCCCCTCCCTCCCTCCCTCAGTCAGAGTTCCACACAATGCCCCTCCCCCTCCCTCTTCCTCAGTCAGAGCCCCACACACTGCCCCCTCCCTCCCTCAGTGAGAGCCCCACACACTGCCCCCTCCCTCCCTCCCTCAGTCAGAGCCCCACACACTGCCCCCTCCCTGCCTCCCTCAGTCAGAGCCCCACACACTGCCCCCTCCCTCCCACCCTCCCTCAGTCAGAGCCCCACACACTGCCCCCTCCCTCCCTCCTTCCCTCAGTCAGAGCCCCACACAATGCCCCTTCCCTCCCTCCCTCAGTCAGAGCCCCACACACTGCCCCCTCCCTCCCTCCCTCAGTCAGAGCCCCACATGCTGCTCCCTCCCTCCGTCAGAGCCCCACACAATACCACTCCCCCTCCCTCTCCCTCAGTCAGAGCCCCACACACTTCCCCCTCCCTCCCTCCATCAGAGCCCCACACACTGCCCCCTCCCTCAGTCAGAGCCCAACACACTGCCCCCTCCCTCCCTCCCTCCCTCAGTCAGAGCCCCACACACTGCCCCCTCGCTCAGTCAGAGGCCCACACACTGCCCCCTCCCTCAGTCAGAGCCCCACATGCTACCTCTCCCTCCCTCCCTCAGTCAGAGCCCCACACACTGCTCCCTCCCTCAGTCAGAGCCCCACACACTGTCCCCTCCCTCCCTCAGTCAGAGCCCCACACACTGCCCCCTCCATCCCTCCCTCCCTCCCTCGCTCAGTCAGAGCCCCACACAATGCCCCTCCCCCTCCCTCTCCCTCAGTCAGAGCCCCACAAACTGTCCCCTCCCTCCCTCCCTCAGTCAGAGCCCCACACACTGCCCCCTCCCTCCCTCCCTCAGTCAGAGCCCCAAACACTGCCCCCTCCCTCAGTCAGAGCCCCACACACTGCCCTCTCCCTCAGTCAGAGCCCCACACACTGCCCCCTCCCTCCCTCCCTCAGTCAGAGCCCCACACAATGCCCCTCCCCCTCCCTCTCCCTCAGTCATAGGCCCACACACTGCTCCCTCCCTCAGTCAGAGCCCCACACAATGCCCCCTCCCTCCCTCCCTCAGTCAGAGCCCCACACACTGCCCCCTCCCTCAGTCAGAGCCCCACACACTGCCCCCTCCCTCAGTCAGAGCCCCACACACTGCTCCCTCCCTCCCTCCCTCCCTCAGTCAGTGCCCCACACATTACCCCATCCCTCCCTCCCTCCCTCAGTCAGAGCCCCACACAATGCCCCTCCCTCCTTCCCTCAGTCAGAGCCTCACACACTGCCCCCTCCCTCCCTCCCTCAGTCAGAGCCCCACACACTGCCCCCTCAGTGAGAGCCCCACACACTGCCCACCCCCTCCCTCCCTCAGTCAGAGCCCCACACACTGCCCCTCCCATTCTCCCTGTCAGAGCCCCACATGCTGCTCCCACCCTCCCTCCCTCAGTCAGAGCCCCACACACTGCCCCCTCCCTCCCTCCCTCAGTCAGAGCCCCACATGCTGCTCCCTCCCTCCCTCAGTCAGAGCCCCACACAATACCCCTCCCCCTCCCTCTCCCTCAGTCAGAGCCCCACACACTGCCCCCTCCCTCCCTCCCTCAGTCAGAGCCCCACACACTGCCCCCTCCCTCAGTCAGAGCCCAACACACTGCCCCCTCCCTCCCTCCCTCAGTCAGAGCCCCACACACTGCCCCCTCGCTCAGTCAGAGGCCCACACACTGCCCCTTCCCTCAGTCAGAGCCCCACATGCTACCTCTCCCTCCCTCCCTCAGTCAGAGCCCCACACACTGCTCCCTCCCTCAGTCAGAGCCCCACACACTGTCCCCTCCCTCCCTCCCTCAGTCAGAGCCCCACACACTGCCCCCTCCATCCCTCCCTCCCTCCCTCGCTCAGTCAGAGCCCCACACAATGCCCCTCCCCCTCCCTCTCCCTCAGTCAGAGCCCCACACACTGTCCCCTCCCTCCCTCCCTCAGTCAGAGCCCCACACACTGCCCCCTCCCTCCCTCAGTCAGAGCCCCAAACACTGCCCCCTCCCTCAGTCAGAGCCCCACACACTGCCCTCTCCCTCAGTCAGAGCCCCACACACTGCCCCCTCCCTCCCTCCCTCAGTCAGAGCCCCACACAATGCCCCTCCCCCTCCCTCTCCCTCAGTCATAGGCCCACACACTGCTCCCTCCCTCAGTCAGAGCCCCACACAATGCCCCCTCCCTCCCTCCCTCAGTCAGAGCCCCACACACTGCCCCCTCCCTCAGTCAGAGCCCCACACACTGCTCCCTCCCTCCCTCCCTCAGTCAGTGCCCCACACATTACCCCATCCCTCCCTCCCACCCTCAGTCAGAGCCCCACACAATGGCCCCTCCCTCCTTCCCTCAGTCAGAGCCTCACACACTGCCCCCTCCCTCCCTCCCTCAGTCAGAGCCCCACACACTGCCCCCTCAGTGAGAGCCCCACACAATGCCCCCTCCCTCCCTCCCTCAGTCAGAGCCCCACACACTGCCCACTCCCTCCCTCCCTCAGTCAGAGCACCACACACTGACCCCTCCCTCCCTCTCTGTCAGAGCCCCACACACAGCCCCCTCCCTCCCTCCCTCAGTCAGAGCCCCACACACTGCCCCCACCCTCCCACCCTCAGTCAGAGCCCCACTCACTGCCACCTCCCTCCCTCAGTCAGAGCCCCACACACTGCCCCCTCCCTCAGTCAGAGCCCCACACACTGCCCCCTCCCTCCCTCCCACAGTCGGAGCCGCACACACTGCCCCCTCCCTCAGTCAGAGCCCCACACACTGCCCCCTCCCTCAGTCAGAGCCCCACACACTGCCCCCTCCCTCCCTCCCTCCCTCAGTCAGAGCCCCACACTTTGCCCCCTCCCTCCCTCCCTCAGTCAGAGCCCCACACAATGCTCCCTCCCTCCCTCCCTCAGTCAGAGCCCCACACACTGCCCCCTCCCTCCCTCCCTCAGTCAGAGCCCCACATACAGCCCCATCCCTCCCTCCCTCAGTCAGAGCCCCACACACTGCCCCCTCCCTCAGTCAGAGCCCCACACACTGCCCCCTCCCTCCCTCCCTCAGTCTGAACCACACACACTGCCCCCTCCCTCCCTCCCTCAGTCTGAACCACACACAATGCCCCCTCCCTCCCTCAGTCAGAGCCCCACACTGCCCCCTCCCTCCCTCCCTCAGTCAGAGTTCCACACAATGCCCCTCCCCCTCCCTCTTCCTCAGTCAGAGCCCCACACACTGCCCCCTCCCTCCCTCCCTCAGTCAGAGCCCCACACACTGCCCCCTCCCTCCCTCCCTCAGTCAGAGCCCCACACACTGCCCCCTCCCTGCCTCCCTCAGTCAGAGCCCCACACACTGCCCCCTCCCTCCCACCCTCCCTCAGTCAGAGCCCCACACACTGCCCCCTCCCTCCCTCCTTCCCTCAGTCAGAGCCCCACACAATGCCCCTTCCCTCCCTCCCTCAGTCAGAGCCCCACACACTGCCCCCTCCCTCCCTCCCTCAGTCAGAGCCCCACATGCTGCTCCCTCCCTCCGTCAGAGCCCCACACAATACCACTCCCCCTCCCTCTCCCTCAGTCAGAGCCCCACACACTTCCCCCTCCCTCCCTCCGTCAGAGCCCCACACACTGCCCCCTCCCTCAGTCAGAGCCCAACACACTGCCCCCTCCCTCCCTCCCTCAGTCAGAGCCCCACACACTGCCCCCTCGCTCAGTCAGAGGCCCACACACTGCCCCCTCCCTCAGTCAGAGCCCCACATGCTACCTCTCCCTCCCTCCCTCAGTCAGAGCCCCACACACTGCCCCCTCCCTCCCTCCCTCAGTCAGAGCCCCACACACTGTCCCCTCCCTCCCTCCCTCAGTCAGAGCCCCACACACTGCCCCCTCCATCCCTCCCTCCCTCCCTCGCTCAGTCAGAGCCCCACACAATGCCCCTCCCCCTCCCTCTCCCTCAGTCAGAGCCCCACAAACTGTCCCCTCCCTCCCTCCCTCAGTCAGAGCCCCACACACTGCCCCCTCCCTCCCTCCCTCAGTCAGAGCCCCAAACACTGCCCCCTCCCTCAGTCAGAGCCCCACACACTGCACTCTCCCTCAGTCAGAGCCCCACACACTGCCCCCTCCCTCCCTCCCTCAGTCAGAGCCCCACACAATGCCCCTCCCCCTCCCTCTCCCTCAGTCATAGGCCCACACACTGCTCCCTCCCTCAGTCAGAGCCCCACACAATGCCCCCTCCCTCCCTCCCTCAGTCAGAGCCCCACACACTGCCCCCTCCCTCAGTCAGAGCCCCACACACTGCCCCCTCCCTCAGTCAGAGCCCCACACACTGCTCCCTCCCTCCCTCCCTCCCTCAGTCAGTGCCCCACACATTACCCCATCCCTCCCTCCCTCAGTCAGAGCCCCACACAATGCCCCTCCCTCCTTCCCTCAGTCAGAGCCTCACACACTGTCCCCTCCCTCCCTCCCTCAGTCAGAGCACCACACACTGCCCCCTCAGTGAGAGCCCCACACACTGCCCACTCCCTCCCTCCATCAGTCAGAGCACCACACACTGCCCCCTCCCTCCCTCTCTGTCAGAGCCCCACACACTGGCCCCTCCCTCCCTCCCTCATTCAGAGCCCCACACACAGCCCTCCCTCCCTCCCTCAGTCAGAGCCCCACACACTGCCCCCACCCTCCCACCCTCAGTCAGAGCCCCACTCACTGCCCCCTCCCTCCCTCAGTCAGAGCCCCACACACTGCCCCCTCCCTCAGTCAGAGCCCCACACACTGCCCCCTCCCTCCCTCCCTCAGTCAGAGACCCACACACTGCCCCCTCCCTCCCTCCCACAGTCAGAGCCCCACACACTGCCCCCTCCCTCAGTCAGAGCCCCACACACTGCCCCCTCCCTCAGTCAGAGCCCCACACACTGCCCCCTCCCTCCCTCCCTCAGTCAGAGCCCCACACAATGCCCCTCCCCATCCCTCTCCCTCAGTCATAGGCCCACACACTGCTCCCTCCCTCAGTCAGAGCCCCACACACTGCCCCCTCCCTCCCTCCCTCAGTCAGAGCACCACACAATGCCCCCTCCCTCCCTCCCTCACTCAGAGCCCCACACACTGCCCCCTCCCTCCCTCCCTCAGTCAGAGCACCACACAATGCTCCCTCCCTCCCTCCCTCAGTCAGAGCCCCACACACTGCCCCTCCCTCCCTCCCTCAGTCAGAGCCCCACATACAGCCCCCTCCCTCCCTCCCTCAGTCAGAGCCCCACACACTGCCCCCTCCCTCCCTCCCTCAGTCAGAGCCCCACACACTGCCCCCTCCCTCCCTCCCACAGTCAGAGCCCCACACACTGCCCCTTCCCTCCCTCCCTCAGTCAGAGCCCCACACACTGCCCCCTCCCTCCCTCCCTCAGTCTGAACCACACACACTGCCCCCTCCCTCCCTCCCTCAGTCTGAACCACACACAATGCCCCCTCCCTCCCTCAGTCAGAGCCCCACACAATGCCCCCTCCCTCCCTCCCTCAGTCAGAGCTCCACATAATGCCCCTCCCCCTCCCTCTTCCTCAGTCAGAGCCCCACACACTGCCCCCTCCCTCCCTCCCTCAGTCAGAGCCCCACACACTGCCCCCTCCCTCCCTCCCTCAGTCAGAGCCACACACACTGCCCCCTCCCTGCCTCCCTCAGTCAGAGCCCCACACACTGCCCCCTCAGTCAGAGCCCCACACACTGCCCCCTCCCTCCCTCCTTCCCTCAGTCAGAGCCCCACACAATGCCCCTTCCCCTCCCTCTCCCTCAGTCAGAGCCCCACACACTGACCCTCCCTCAGTCAGAGCCCCACACACTGCCCACTCCCTCCCTCAGTCAGAGCCCCACACACTGCCCCCTCCCTCCCTCCCTCAGTCAGAGCCCGACACACTGCTCCTCCCCCTCCCTCTCCCTCAGTCAGAGCCCCACACACTGCCCCTCCCCCTCCCTCTCCCTCAGTCAGAGCCCAACACACTGCCCCCTCCCTCCCTCCCTCAGTCAGAGCCCCACACACTGCCCCCTCCCTCCCTCAGTCAGAGCCCCACACACTGCCCTTCCCTCCCTCCCTCAGTCAGAGCCCCACACACTGCCCCCTCCCTCAGTCAGAGCCCCACACACTGCCCCCTCCCTCAGTCAGAGCCCCACACACTGCCCCCTCCCTCCCTCCCTCAGTCAGAGACCCACACACTGCCCCCTCCCTCAGTCAGAGCCCCACACACTGCCCCCTCCCTCAGTCAGAGCCCCACACACTGCCCCCTCCCTCAGTCAGAGCCCCACACACTGCCCCCTCCCTCAGTCAGAGCCCCACACACTGCCCCCTCCCTCAGTCAGAGCCCCACAAACTGCCCTCTCCCTCAGTCAGAGCCCCACACACTGCCCCCTCCCTCCCTCAGTCAGAGCCCCACACACTGCCCCCCTCCCTCCCTCAGTCAGAGCCCCACACACTGCCCTCTCCCTCAGTCAGAGCCCCACACACTGCCCCCTCCCTCCCTCAGTCAGAGCCCCCACACACTGCCCCCTCCCTCCCTCAGTCAGAGCCCACACAATGCCCCTCACCCTCCCTCTCCCTCAGTCAGAGCCCCACACACTGCCCCTTCCCCTCCCTCTCCCTCAGACAGAGCCCCACACTCTGCCCCCTCCCTCCCTCCCTCAGTCAGAGACCCACACACTGCCCCCTCCCTCAGTCAGAGCCCCACACACTGCCCCCTCCCTCAGTCAGAGTCCCACACACTGCCCCCTCCCTCAGTCAGAGCCCCACACACTGCCCCACACACTGCCCCCTCCCTCAGTCAGAGCCCCACACACTGCCCCACACACTGCCCCCTCCCTCAGTCAGAGCCCCACACACTGCCCCCTCCCTCAGTCAGAGTCCCACACACTGCCCCCTCTCTCAGTCAGAGCCCCACACACTGCCCCTCCCCCTCCCTCTCCCTCAGACAGAGCCCCACACACTGCCCCTCCCCCTCCCTCTCCCTCAGTCAGAGCCCCCACACACTGCCCCCTCCCTCCCTCAGTCAGAGCCCCACTCACTGCCCCCTCCCTCCCTCCCTCAGTCAGAGCCCCACACACTGCCACCTCCCTCTCCCTCAGTCAGAGCACAACACACTGCCCCCTCCCTCAGTCAGATTCCCACACACTGCTCCCTCCCTCAGTCAGAGCCCCACACACTGCCCCCTCCCTCAGTCAGAGCCCCACACACTGCCCCCTCCCTTCCTCCGTCAGTCAGAGCCCCACACACTGCCCCCTCTCTCCCTCAGTCAGAGCCCCACACACTGCCCCCTCCCTCCCTCCCTCCCTCAGTCAGAGCCCCACACACTGCCCCTCCTCCTCCCTCTCCCTCAGACAGAGCCCCACACACTGCCCCTCCCCCTCCCTCTCCCTCAGTCAGAGCCCCACACACTGCCCCCTCCATCCCTCCCTCCCTCAGTCAGAGCCCCACACACTGCCCCTCCCCCTCCCTCAGACAGAGCCCCACACACTGCCCCTCCCCCTTCCTCTCCCTCAGTCAGAGCCCCACACACTGCCCCCTCCCTCCCTCCCTCCCTCAGTCAGAGCCCCACTCACTGCCCCCTCCCTCCCTCCCTCAGTCAGAGCCCCACGCACTGCCCCTCCCTCCCTCCGTCAGAGCCCCACACACTGCCCCCTCCCTCCCTCCCTCAGTCAGAGCCCCACACACTGCCCCCTCCCTCAGTCAGAGTCCCACACACTGCTCCCTCCCTCAGTCAGAGCCCCACACACTGCCCCACACACTGCCCCCTCCCTCAGTCAGAGCCCCACACACTGCCCCCTCCCTTCCTCCGTCAGTCAGAGCCCCACACACTGCCCCCTCCCTCCCTCAGTCAGAGCCCCACACACTGCCCCCTCCCTCCCTCCGTCAGAGCCCCACACACTGCCCCTCCCCCTCCCTCTCCCTCAGTCAGAGCCCCACACACTGCCCCTCCCCCTCCTTCTCCCTCAGTCAGAGCCCCACACACTGCCCCCTCCCTCCCTCCCTCAGTCAGAGCCCCACACACTGCCCCCTCCCTCCCTCAGTCAGAGCCCCACACACTGCCCTTCCCTCCCTCCCTCAGTCAGAGCCCCACACACTGCCCCCTCCCTCCCTCAGTCAGAGCCCCACACACTGCCCCCTCCCTCTCCCTCAGTCAGAGCCCCACACACTGCCCCCTCCCTCAGTCAGAGCCCCACACACTGCTCCCTCCCTCAGACAGAGCCCCACACTCTGCCCCCTCCCTCCCTCCCTCAGTCAGAGACCCACACACTGCCCCCTCCCTCAGTCAGAGCCCCACACACTGCCCCCTCCCTCAGTCAGAGCCCCACACACTGCCCCTCCCTCCCTCCCTCAGTCAGAGCCCCACACACTGCCCCCTCCCTTCCTCCCTCAGTCAGAGCCCCACACACTGCCCCCTCCCTCAGTCAGAGCCCCACACACTGCCCCTCCCTCCCTCCCTCAGTCAGAGCCCCACACACTGCCCCCTCCCTTCCTCCCTCAGTCAGAGTCCCACATGCTGCCCCCTCCCTCAGTCAGAGCCCCACACACTGCCCTTCCCTCCCTCCCTCAGTCAGAGCCCCACACACTGCCCCCTCCCTCCCTCAGTCAGAGCCCCACACACTGCCCCCTCCCTCTCCCTCAGTCAGAGCCCCACACACTGCCCCCTCCCTCAGTCAGAGCCCCACACACTGCTCCCTCCCTCAGACAGAGCCCCACACTCTGCCCCCTCCCTCCCTCCCTCAGTCAGAGACCCACACACTGCCCCCTCCCTCAGTCAGAGCCCCACACACTGCCCCCTCCCTCAGTCAGAGCCCCACACACTGCCCCTCCCTCCCTCCCTCAGTCAGAGCCCCACACACTGCCCCCTCCCTTCCTCCCTCAGTCAGAGTCCCACATGCTGCCCCCTCCCTCAGTCAGAGCCCCACACACTGCCCCCTCCCTCAGTCAGAGCCCCACACACTGCCCCTCCCTCCCTCCCTCAGTCAGAGCCCCACACACTGCCCCCTCCCTTCCTCCCTCAGTCAGAGTCCCACATGCTGCCCCCTCCCTCAGTCAGAGCCCCACACACTGCCCCCTCCCTCTCCCTCAGTCAGAGCCCCTCGCTCCCTCCCTCAGTCAGAGCCCCACATGCTGCCTCAGACTCCGATGGCTGAATGTACCCTGCACAGTCGCAGGAGGAGCAGTTTTTGGCAGAGCCCTCACAGGCTCCAAAGCCCAGATGACATCTGCCAGAAGTGTGACACGTCCCAGCAGGAAAGTGAGCAGGCTTCCTCTACGTGTGCTGGAACCACAGGGGTCGCAGCACGCAGAATCACGTGTAAACACAAACATTCACGATCATAGATGCACATGGATTTTAAGATTCAGTTCTATTTATGATGCACGTAAATGTATGTCTTTGCACCACGTTCCATTCTTGTCCATTTCTCCCTGCTCCCTGGGAAGTGGCTTTGTCACATGCAGTGAATGGTGAGACATTAAATAACCTTGAGCAATGAGAGTTGGGATGGCAGGAATGGCTTGGTCATTGTAAGACTGCGTTGTGGTATGGTTGGGACAGGGAAGTTCATCCAGCATCTGGGGGCTACATGGATCCGCTGGAGCAAGTTAAGTAAATGTAGCCATTATGAGGCCATCCCGAGCTTCCCGGGCAGAAATGTCATCACCATTGTCATGTATCTCACACTACTGTACAGAACTGTATCTTACCATGCTATGCATGACTGTAACTAGAGATGACCTGTAACCACAAGCTTACCTTATCACCAGGGGTGCACTTGCAGGAGACACTACATACCTGTCCCAGACAGGTATATAAAGACAGGTCTCAGGCAAGTGGGCATTCGAGAGCTGTGTAATAAAGGTGCAGGTCCTGAGTGACCTTGACTTCAGTATGTGCCTCGTGTGTGTCTGTACTGCAGGGACAGGACTTTACAGTGGCGATGAGTTAAGGGATCACAGAATCCACAGAATGGCAACCAACGGCTCAGATGAAAAATACAACGCTGGAGCTAATTGGGAGGACTTTGTAGAAAGGCTCCAGCAAAGCTTTGTAACCAAAGACTGGTTAGGCGATGATAAGGCAGACAAGAGAAGAGCCCATCTCTTGACCAGCTGTGGCTCGAAAACATACGCCTTAAAGAAGGACCTGCTGGCACCCGAGAAACCAACAAGTAAGGCGTTTGAAGAGTTGAGCACACTGGTAAGAGACCACCTGAAGCCAGCGAGCAGCCGACACATGGCCAGACACAGGTTCTACAACTACAGACGCTGTGTGGGCCTGAGCATACCCGACTTCGTGGCGGAACTTCGGAGGTTGGCTAGCTTATGTGAGTTCTCCAATGAAGTAAGGAGAGAAGTACTGAGAGACTTTTTTATTGAAGGAATAGGCCATGCAGGCATATTCCGAAAGCTCATAGAGACCAAGAACCTGACCCTAGAGGCAGCAGCACTGGTTGTACAGACATTCTTGGCAGGAGAAGAAGAAACGAGGTTGATCTATACTGCGGGTATGACAACTAACGAAACATCGGAACAAGGGGTTCACAGCGTGAAACAAGCCGCTACCCCCACACACAGACAAAGGCAGGAGAGCAGGCCCTCAACAGCAGGCAATGGCGCCAGAAGCCATCAAGGGCCACATGAACGGCCGTTCACACCTCATCAACCCACAATGCGAGCAATCAACTACAAACTGAGAGAAGCTCAAGAGAGATCAGCCAGACGCAGCTCATCCTTTGGAAACAATGGAAGTGGTCTGTGCTGGAGATGTGGGGGTGGGCACTCATCAAGGGGATGTCGATTTCAGCATGCTGTTTGCAGAAACTGCGACTATACAGGGCATCTGGCTCGCATGTGTAGAAAAACGGCAGCTCGGCTGGTATACGAATCGGAAGGGTCGGAAAGCGGACCAGAAGACGGTGGGGACAGTACCCGGGACACCGATGTACAGCGGGTCAACGCGATCAATGGCTATTGCTCCTACAACAAGATACCTCCAATAATGATGAGGGTCCTACTCAACAGGATACCCGTCAACATGGAGCTGGATACGGGAGCGAGTCAATCTCTCTTAAACGCTGAACAATTTGAACAGCTGTGGCCGCACAAAAGAGACAGACCAAAACTCACAAGGGTCGACACCAAACTAAGGACCTATTCCAAAGAAATCGTCCCAGTCCTCGGCAGCGCCATGCTCTCTGTCACATACAAAGGGACAGTGAACTGACTTCCCCTGTGGATTGTCCCCAGAGATCTCCCAGCACTGCTAGTGAGAAGCTGGCTGGCAAAATTAAACTGGAAATGGGATGATGTTCATGCCATGTAGTCAGAGGAACGGACCTCCTGCTCAACAATTCGAAGTCGATTTTGAACATCTCTTTCAGCCAGGTGTGGGAACCTTCAAAGCGGCTAAAGTCAAAATCTACATCACACAGGATGCTAGACTGGTCCATCACGAGGCCAGAGCTGTACCCTATGTGATGAGGGAAAAGATTGAACAGGAACTGGACAGGCTTCTGCGGAAGGCATTATTTCACCCGTGGAATTTAGCGACTGGGCAAGTCCCATCATCCCAGTCATGAAGCCTGATGGATCCGTACGAATCTGTGGAGACTACAAATTTACCATAAACAGAGTCTCCCTACAGGACCAGTACCCGCTGCCCAGAGCGGAAGACTTATTTACCACATTGGCTGGAGGAAAACTTTTCTCAAAATTAGACCTCACATCTGCGTATATGACGGAAGAATTGACCGAGGAATCCAAGCTACTCACCACCATCAACACACATCGAAGCCTTTTCATGTTCAATCGATGCCCATTCGGCATTAGGTCGGCAGCTGCCATATTCCAGCACAACATGGAGAGTCTGCTCAAGTCCATCCCGGGGACGGTTGTATTTCAAGACAACATACTTATCACGGGCAGGGACACCGACTCCCATCTCCGCAATTTGGAGGAAGTACTAAAGCGGTTGGATCGGGTAGGCCTACGAGTCAAGAAATCCAAGTGCCTGTTTCTCGCGCCCGAGGTTGAATTTTTGGGCAGAAGGATTGCCGCTGATGGAATCCACCCAACAGAGTCCAAAACATAAGCAATTCACCTGGCACCCAGGCCCCGGAATGTCTCAGAACTGCGCGCCTTTCTCAGGCTACTCAATTACTTTGGGAACTTTATGCAGAACGTAAGCACACTGCTGGAGCCTCTCCACGTGCTACTCAGGAAGGAGTGTGATTGGTTTTGGGCGGACGCCCAGGAACGCGCCTTCAATAGGCCACGCAACCTTCTGTGTTCCAACAGTGTTTTGGCTTTCTTTAATCCAAATAAAAAGCTAGTTCTCACATGTGATGCGTCAGCGTATGGGGTCGGGTGCGTTTTGCAACATGTCAATAGTGCGGGTAAATTACAACCCATAGCTTAGGCCTCCAGGTCACTTTTGCGGTCGGAGCGCTGGTACGGAATGGTAGAGAAGGAGGCGCTTGCGTGCGTGTACGGTGTCAAAAAGATGCACCAATACCTTTTCGGGGCCAAGTTCACATTAGAAACCGACCACAAGCCCCTCACGTCCCTGCTATCCGAGAGCAAGGCAATAAACGCCAACGCCTCAGCATGCATTCAGCGGTGGGCACTCATGCTGGCGTCTTACGACTACACAATAAGGCACAGACCAGGCACAGACAACTGTGCCGACGCACTTAGCAGGCTACCCCTGGCGACCACGGAAGGGTCTGATGAACAGGATAGTCATGGCAATCAATGCCTTTGAGTCCACAGGTTCACCCATGACGGCTCGCCAAATCAGATCCTGGACGACCAGCGACCCCACGTTATCCCTAGTAAAAAGATGTGTCTTAACTGGTGACTGGGCAGAGGCTCGCGATGCCTGCCCCGAGGAGATCAAACCTTTCCTTAGGCGCATGCATGAGCTATCACTACAAGCAGACTGGCTGATGTGGGGCAGCCGAGTAGTCATGCCTCTGCGAGGCAGAGAGGCATTTGTCCGGGAGCTCCACTGCGAGCACCCAGGGATCGTTCTCATGAAGGCCATAGCCAAATCCCACGTCTGGTAGCCTGGTATTGACGCGGACTTGGAGCTCTGCGTCCGACCGTGCACCATTTGTGCCCAACTCAGTAATGCCCCAGGGATGCCCCCGGAGCCCCTGGCCCTCGCCCACCAAACCGTGGTCGCAGGTGCACGTAGACTATGCGGGCCCATTCGTGGGCAAAATGTTCCTCGTAGTTGGAGATGCATTTTCTAAGTGGGTCGAATGCACCATTTTAAACTCGAGCACCACCTCCACCACTGTGGAGAGCCTTGGGACCACGCACGGCATTCCTGACATATTGGTCAGTGATAATGGTCCGTGCTTCACCAGCGCAGAATTCCAAGATTTTATAATTGACCACGGTATAAATCACGTTAAGACGGCACCGTTCAAGCCGGCCTCCAACGGCCAGTCAGAGCGAGCAGTGCAGATCATTAAACAAGGCATGCTCAAAATCCAAGGTCCCACGCTGCAGGGCCGCCTGTCGCGACTGCTGCTGGCATACAGATCTCATCCGCATTCATTGACTGGAGTTCCCCCCGCTCAACTATTAATGAGACAGACCTTAAAGACAAGGCTCTCATTAATCCTCCCAGACATGCATGAATTCGTTGAGTCAAAGCGCCGTAAGCTAACCGAGGACCAAAATTCGAGGGGGAGGTGGAATGAGATAGGGGACAAAGTGTTTGTGCTAAACTATGGCAGGGGTCCTAAATGGTTTGCAGGGACAGTAACAGGCAAGGAAGACAACAGGCTACTGGTGGTACAAATGGACAATGGCCAAACCTGCTGGAGGCATGAAGACCAAGTCAAAAGTAGATTTACCAACAACACTGCAGAACCAGAGGCAGACTACAATGTGGAACTCACACCACACCTGGTGGACAGACAGAATGAACCACCTGAGGAAAGGGCAATCCCAACAGACAACCCAGGCAAAATACCAGCAATCACACTGAAAGAACAACAGGCACCAAGGCAAACAACTGAACCACAACTCAGACGCTCCACGCGAAAGTGTAGACCACCTGAGAGACTGAACCTATAAAGACAATAAGACCTTGGGGGAGGGTGATGTCATGTATCTCACACTACTGTACATAACTGTATCTTACCATGCTATACATGACTGTAACTAGAGATGACCTGTAACCACAAGCTTACCTTACCACCAGGGGTGCAATTGCAGGAGATACTGGATACCTGTCCCAGACAGGTATATAAGGACAGGTCTCAGGCAAGTGTGGCATTCGTGAGCTGTGTAATAAAGGTGCAGGTCCTGAGTGACCTTGACTTCAGTATGTGCCTCGTGTAAGTCAGTACTGCAGGGTCAGGACTTTACAATCATCATAGGCAGTCCCTCGAACGAGGATGACTTCCTTCCACGAGAGTTCACAGATGTTTCAATGAAGGACCCGATGTTCCAGTCCTGAACTCCAGTTGAAGGGTGGAAGATGCCTGTGCGTGGATTTTTTTTAACGTTGCACACCAGCCACCACACGGGCTCGACAGAGCGAGGTCTTGGTCCAGTGGCAAGGGTTATCCAAGACTAACTGGAGACCAGCTCTGCTGCACAGACCGAGCGCGCACATATGTAGGATATTTAAAACCTGATGTCAAGGCAATTCAGTCATAGGAGGTTCCTGACTATCTCCAGCACAATCGTGTGGCGGCCTCGTGACCCGCGAGAGAACACCTCCGCAGGTCGGGAAGTATGAGCTGGAGCGGCAAACCACAACAACGTCCAGCGTGAGCTGCTCGTGTGGGCTGGCCCGTGCTGCCCCTGGGCCCTCGGCTCTTCTGGGCTCCGTACCCTCACTTGTCGCACCTTCCCCCACGATCTCTCACCGCCGCTCCACCACAAAACACTCACTGCACCTCCGTCACAATCTCCTGCCGCACCTCTGCACCAAACATTCACCGGGCCTCCACCATGATCACCCACCGAATCTCAGCCACGATCCCTCATCACTCCTCCACCTTGATCACTCGCCGCACCTCCGCCACAAGCTTCCCGCTCCTCTGCTGTGCCTGGGCCCCACTGGCATTCCTGCGACCTGGGTCCTGATCACTTCACTCAATCGCCCACCTCGAAGCCGTCGCACACTTGGAGCAGCTCACGCTGGACGTTGTTGTGGTTTGCCGCTCCAGCTCATACTTCCCGACCTGCGGAGGTGTTCTCTCGCGGGTCACGAGGCCGCCACACGATTGTGCTGGAGATAGTCAGGAACCTCCTATGACTGAATTGCCTTGACATCAGGTTTTAAATATCCTACAAAGCTTTGGAGTGTTTGAGAGAGGTGAGAACTGAAAGCAGATGTTCAAATGTAATAAATTGCCCAGTTTTAGCAGTAGTGTTAGATACCGGAAAAGCACACAGGCCCGTAGCTCGTGGTCAACAGTGAAGCAAAACCATTCGCCACTAGCCCCAGAGTGGGCTTCTCGCAATCTCTGTGGTGAGAAGTTCAGTTTTTCCGACGGTCAATTGAGAACAGTGTTTAGTGGGAATTCCATTGTGCGCGCTGCTGTGACATCAACACGCTGTCTAAGCAGCCAATCACATTACAGAATTCGCAGACCGAGAACCAGGAAATAGAAAGCGCTAATAATCAATCACTTAAAAAAAAATTACAGAGAGTGAAATAAAGATTATTTTTACATACAATGGGTTAAGGTAAAAGCTGAACAAACTTTAAAAAAAATGTTGACATTAATTTTCAACTCGAATCATTTTTAAACTTAATCAAGAAATTTAACATTCCACCAATATAAAATTAGTTTTTCAGGCCAGAATGATTGTTCATGAGTAGTTACTACTTAGATCGCTGGTAGAAACCCAGTTACACCTCATTTGAATGTGTCTAACGCAGAAATGTACACCGCTGCTGGCGTCATCTCCACCTCAGGTTCCTCCTCCTCCTCTGAAGAGCCAATGTGCTCAGAGCCATGCTCCTCTGGCAGTGCCACTCCTCGCTGCTGCGCGATGTTGTGCAGGGTGCAACAGATCGATTCTGGAGACCCTGGCTGGTGCATACTGAAGGGCTCCTCCACATCTGTCAAGGCATCTGAAGTGCATCTTTATCATTCTGCTTGCTGTGACACATTTGGTGGACATGTAACTGCCATCACTCCTGGGCCTCATTGCTTGGCCTCCTCAAGGGTGTCATGAACCACGCCTTCAGTGAATAGCCCTCGTCTCCAAGCAGCCAGTGGAATGTCTGTTTGGAGGAGTGAAGAGCTGAGGGAGGATGGAGAGGCGAAGGACGAAATTGTCCTGGCAACTGCCAGGAAATCTGACGCAAACTTGCATGATGATCTTCCTACGGTTGTAGACAAGCTGCACATTGAGGGAGTGGAAGCCCTTGCAGTTGACAAACACTCCTGGGATATGATGGGGAGCCCTGATGGCCACTTGTGTGCAGTCGATGATGCCCTGCACCCATGGAAAGCCAGTCAGAGCAGCAAAGCCCGAGCAACTGTTCAGTAACACTGGTTCCATCAGTGGTAAAGTTGGCTGACTTGTCAAAGAGGGTATTGGTGACCTGTGTGATGCATCTGTGGGCGGCCGACTGAGAGATGCCACAAATGTCTGCTGCAGATCTCTGGAAGGAGCCTGAGGTAAAGAGGTTGTGACTTTGACAGCCCCTGGTAAGGCCTGTCCTCCAGATCCTCTGGGCAGCAGGTCTTGTTCCGGCAATGACCTGGCACGATTGCCTGTTCAGTAATGTCCAGGAAGCTCACCCACTGTCTGTATACTGTGTTAGGGGCATCGCCTTCAGCCCAGACAGCCCTGTGCTGACCCCCTCTCTCTCGCGGAGCATTAAGGTGTTGAGGAGAAGGCTGCAGTGTTGCTGGTGTGGCTGGTGTTGGTGTTGGGCTCACCTTGGTCTGATTGTGAGGTCCAAGGTGAGATAGCACAAGGCCCTCATGATGGAGATCAGAGGCACGATCCTCCAGTATGCTGAGATCGATAGCAATGTGTGAGAGTGGCTTCCCAGGGTGCAGAAATGATCTGCAAACTCCTGAAAGCTAAATCTCTGCACAAAACGGTGTCCACTCGACAAGGCTTGAGCCCTTCGAAGGTGGGATGCCTGAATCCCGTGTGCAACACGTTAAATCGCTCGTTCAGGTCGCCCGCCTCTCCCGAGCGGGTCCATGGTTCGCCGCGAATCGCGCCCGAGTTAAACGCGGATGTCGGCCGGGATGGTAGCAGGTTCCCGACATGTTGACCCGTTCACAAACCCTCAGACTCTGCAATGGGACAATCCTAGACAATGTCTTCAGTCCCCACCACAAACTCCGCTCCCAGTCACCGACTCCATCCTCTCCCCGGCAACTGTCTCAGGCTGAACCACACTGTTCGCAACGTGGGGTGGCCGTTGCAAGTATAACCAGGTGAGCTTTGAATGTATATCTGCGCCATCACGAAGGTTGCCTATTTCCACCTCCATACCATCGCACCACTCCACCTTGCCTCAGCTCATCCGCTGCTGAAACCTTCTAGACTTGACTATTCCAATGCACTCGTGGCCGGCTTAACACGTTCTCCGTGACTTGAGGTCATCCAAAACTCTGCTGCCCAGGTCCTAACATGCTCCTCGTCCCACTCACCCATCACCCCATGCCGACTGACATACATTGATTCCCGGTTAAGCTACGCCTTGATTTTAAAATTCTATCCTAGTTTTCAAATCCCTCCATGGCCTTGCACCTTCATACATCTGTTAATCTCCTCCAGACCCACAAACTGCAGACATATCAGCGCTCCTCCAATTCTGCCCTCCTGAGCATCCCCATTTCAATCGCTCCACCTTTGGTGGCCGAGCCTTCAATGCCTGGGCCCCAAGCTCTGGAACTCCCTTCCTAAACCTCTCCGCCTCTCTTTCCTCCTTGAAGACGCTTCTTAAAACCTATCTCTTTGACCGAGCAATATCTCCTTATGTGGCTCGGTGTCAGATTTAGTTTTATAATGCTCCTGTGAAGGGCTTTGTGTAATTTTACTGTGTTAAAGGTGCTATATAATACAAGTTGTTGTTGTGGTAGGGAGTATCAGGAGTTAGGAGTTCAATTAGAAAACAGGACCTCACAGGTAATAATCTCAGGATTAGTACATAAGAACATAAGAACATAAGAATTAGGAACAGGAGTAGGCCATCTAGCCCCTCGAGCCTGCTCCGCCATTCAATGAGATCATGGCTGATGGAGGGAGGGGGGGGCGTTCTGTTTCATGGGACATTGGCACCAGGACTGGGCCAGGAAGGAGCTGGGACAGGCTGCATCTGAACCGGGCTGGGACCAGGGTCCTAGCGGAAAGGGGAACCAGGGCTGTAAATAAAACTTTAAACTAGTAACATGGCGGGGGGGTGGGGGGGGACTGTTGAAGTGACAGAAAGCTGACAATAAAAGAATCAGGAAAAAGTCTTTTGTGCCCCGTTAGCGACCCCCGGGGGAGGCACTAATTACCCGAATTGCTAGGCCTGAAGAACAAAGCAAAGGAATGGCAAAGGAAAACACGAACCACCAGAGAGCGGATAATGTCACAGAGCATGGAGGTCAAATCACCACTGACAAATAACAGCAGGGACAGCAATGTACGCAGGATTCAAAACTGGAGGCAATAATCTGCAGAGAGAATCCGGATAGAGTCGGGATGACTGAAACAAGGTTCATAGAGAACAGGATTGTCACTAAGTATTGCCGGACATGACACATTGAGGAAGGAGAGGGAAGGAGGGGAGTGGAGTACGACTTAAAGGTCACATCATGGCAGTAGGAAAAAAGGATGTAACCAGCGGTTAGATTGATGTAGAATCCACATTGATGGAGTTAAAAGATAACGAGTCCATCACTCGAAAAGGGTTATACTATAGACCACCAAATAATGAAACAGAATTGGACAATGAAAGATGTAAGTAAATCTACAATAGGCATAGAATAATAATCATGGGAGATTTCAATGAGCTCCAATTAAACTGGCAGAGGGCAATAGGGAGGTGAGAGCAGGGAATGGAGTGTTACAGCGTGCACAGGACCTCTTTCTCACTCAGTACGTAAGAAGTGTAACAAGTAGAGAATCACACTGGATCTTGCAATGGGTGATGAAGCAGAACTGATCAGAGATGTAACAAGTAGGAGGGTATCTTCGTAGTAGTGATGACATTATAGTCAGGTTCAGTATTAGGATCGAGAGTGAGATATGTAGGACAAAGACTGAGGTCGGAATTGTGAGGAGGAAGGCAGGTTGCGGGCGGCGGGGAGGGGCTCCGCGGTGGTCGGGAAACGTGGGACGCCAGGTTTCCCGCTGGCCCAGATGACTTTAATGGCAGGGCCTTATTTGGAAGGCAAAGCCTATGTTTCCCGCCCGCAGCAGATAGAGAGACTGGCTGGGAGTGGGTAGGCCTGTGGCTGCACGGAGGAGGGAGGGAGGGTGATACGTCCTTACTATACTGTATAAATGCACACAAGGCCCATGCTTGAGAGAAGGTCAGTCTGTGACCTGTCCTTTATTCCTTAGCACTCAAGTGATGAAGTTGGGTGGAGCTTCCCCTTTTATACCTGAAGGTCCAGGTTAGGAGTGTCACCCACCTAGTGGTCAGTGTTCTCACGGTGTACAACTTTGGTCAGATTATACATGGGTTACAATGCTGGTTGAATACATGACATCACCTCCCCCCCCAAAGTCTTATTGTGATCACAGGTTGAGTCTCTCTGGTGGTTTACGCTCCCTTGTGGAGCGCCTGAGTTGGGGCTCCGGTTGTTGGGCGCTGCCTGAGTGTCTGCTGTTTGCGGTGCCTCAGGCCTGTCCGGACTGCCCACAGTGACTGTGCTCTCCTCCCTTTGGTTCCGGTGTTCGGTCACCTGTGGTGGAGTGAACTCTAAATCGTGTCCTTCCTCTGCTTCTTCTATGGGGTTGCTGAACCTCCTTTTTGTTTGATCCACATGTTTGCGGCAGATTTGTCCATTGGTAAGTTTAACGACCAGAATCCTATTTCCCTCTTTGGCAACCACAGTGCCTGCGAGCCATTTGGGCCCTGCAGCGTAGTTGAGGACAAAAACAGGATCATTTACATCAATACATCGCGCCCTCGCATTCCTGTCATGGTAGTGATATTGTGACTGGCGCCTGCTCTCGACAATTTCTTTCATGGTGGGGTGTATAAGGGATAATCGGGTTTTGAGCGTCCTTTTCATTAGTAGCTCTGCGGGTGGAACCCCTGTGAGCGAGTGTGGTCGGGATCTGTAGGCCAACAGGAGGCGTGATAAGCAGCTTTGTAGGGAACCCCCTTGGAATCTGAGCATCCCCTGTTTGATTATCTGCACTGCTCGTTCTGCCTGGCCGTTTGAGGCCGGCTTGAACGGTGCCATTCTAACATGGTTAATTCCATTGCCTGCCATGAAGTCCTGGAATTCAGTACTTGTGAAGCACGGGCCATTGTCGCTGACCAAGATGTCCGGTAGACCGTGGGCGGCGAACATTGCCCGTAGACTTTCTACCGTGGCAGAGGATGTGCTTGAATTTAAAATGTCACACTCGATCCATTTGGAGTAGGCGTCTACTACAATCAAAAACATTTTCCCCATGAAAGGACCTACGTGGTCCACATGGATGCATGACCAAGGCTTGGCGGGCCATGGCCAGGGGCTAAGGGAGGCTTCCCTGGGCGCATGGCCCAGCTGGGCACACGTGTTGCACCTGCGAACACAAAGTTCCAGATCTGCGTCTATCCCTGGCCACCAAACGTGTGACCTGGCAATTGCCTTCATCATGACAATGCCCAGGTGCCCATTGTGGAGTTCTCTGATGAACACCTCTCTGCCCATCTGGGGCATGACTACGCAGTTTCCCCACAGTAGGCAATCGGCCTGAATCGAGAGTTCATCCTTGCGCCTGTGAAATGGTTTAAATTTCTCAGGGCATGCCCTGTACGTGGCTGCCCAGTCCCCATTCAGGACACATTTCTTGACTAGAGACAATAACGGGTCTCTATTTGTCCAGACTTTAATCTGACGGGCTGTCACGGGTGAGCCTTCGCTTCTGAAAGCTTCAACAGCCATGACCATCTCAGCACCATGCTCAGTTGCCCCCTCAGTGGTGGCTAGTGGGCGCCTGCTGAGTGCATCGCCGCAGTTTTCGATGCCCGGTCTGTGCCGAATTGTGTAGTCATAGGCGGCTAACGTGAGTGCCCACCTCTGTATGCGGGCCGATGCGTTTGCATTTATGGCCTTGTTGTCGGCCAAAAGGGACGTTAGGGGTTTGTGATCTGTCTCCAGCTCAAATTTCCTGCCAACCAGGTACTGGTGCATTTTCTTTACCGCATATACACATCCCGTAGCCCCTTTCTGCCTGGGACAGACTCCTGGAGGCATAAGCTACCGGCTGTAACTGACCCTTGGCATTGACATGCTGCAACACACACCCGACACCATAAGACGACGCATCGCACGTTAACACAAGTTTCTTACATGGGTCATATAGCGTTAACAGATTGTTGGAACATAACAAATTGCATGCTCGATTAAAAGCCCTTTCCTGGCTGTCCCCCCAGACCCATTCGCGACCTTTGCATAGGAGCACATGTAGCGGTTCTTGCAGTGTGCTCAATTTGGGAAGAAAGTTACCAAAATAGTTCAGGAGCCCCAGGAACGAACGCAGCTCCATCGTGTTACGGGGTCTGGGTGCTCTCTGGATTGCTTCCATCTTGGACGCAGTAGGGCTGATCCCGTCTGCTGCTACCCTCATCCCCAGGAATTCTACCTCTGGAGCTAGGAAGACGCACTTCGCCTTTTTCAGTCGCAGACCTACCCGGTCCAGTCTGCATAGCACCTCCTCCAGGTTGTGGAGGTGTTCTTCAGTATCGCAACCCGTAATGAGGATGTCGTCCTGAAAAACCACCGTCCCTGGAATCGACTTGAGGAGGCTTTCCATATTTCGTTGGAAGATCGCGGCGGCTGAGTGAATCCCGAACGGACATCTGTTGTACTCAAAAAACCATTGTGTGTCGTGATGGTGGTCAGCTTCTTCGACTCACTCGCCAGCTCCTGGGACATGTAAGCTGAGGTCAGGTCCAATTTTGAAAAAAGTTTGCCACCGGATAGCGTCGCAAAGAGGTCCTCCGCTCTCGGTAGCGGGTACTGGTCTTGGAGTGACACCCGATTGAAGGTGGCCTTGTAATCACCACATATCCTGACCGACCCATCCGCCTTGAACACCGGCACAATCGGGCTCGCCCAGTCACTGAATTCGACTGGCGAGATGATGCCTTCCCTCAACAGGCGGTTCAATTCGCCTTCTATCTTTTCCCGCATCACGTACGGCACCGCTCTGGCCTTGTGGTGTACTGGTCTGGCGTCCGGGTTTATGTGAATCACTACCTTGGCCCCCATGAAAGTGCCAATGCTGGGTTATAATGAGTCAAATTTGTCCAGGACCTGTGAGCATGATACTCGCTCCACAGAGGAAATTGCATTGACATCGCCCCATTTCCAGTTCATGACAGCAAGCCAACTCCTCCCCAGTAGTGCGGGACTGTCCCCTGGGACAATCCAGAGTGGCAACCTGTTCTCCAAATCTTTGTGGGTCACGACTACCATGGCGCTGCCTAGCACTGGAATGATCTGCTTTGTGTAAGTCCGTAGCTGTGCGTCAATCGGCGATAATTTTGGCCTCCTGGCCTTGGATGCCCACAACTTTTCGAACTGTTTGATACCCATCAGGGACTGGCTGGCACCTGTGTCCAACTCCATTGATACTGGGATGCCATTGAGGAGCACTTTCATCATTATCGGTGGCGTCCTGGTGTATGAACTGTATACGTGCTCCACATGAACTCGCTGAACTTCAGCTTCCAGCGATTTCCCCCAGTGTCCATTTCTGCAATTTCTGCAGGTATTTTGCTCATCTCTGCAAACTCTGGCTGAATGTATGCCTCCACGCCTCCAGCATGAGTTGCGGTTTGAAACAAAAGGTCCCTTGCTAGTAGATCGTCCCTGACTGCCCGTGATTGTCCTTGAGTGCACCATTAACAGGTGTTGATGGCCCCATTACTGGCCGCATTGTCCCTTGCAATGGCGTGAATCGCTGTTCAGCTTGCCATTGTCTCTGTCGAACTCCCCCTCTGGGTTCGACTACATGTTGGGGAATGCCTGACTGCCCTTGTCTGCCTGGAGAACTGTGTGCTGCTTTAACAATGTTGAATCTTTGTCCCAACCATTCCTTAACACAGTACCTCTCGTCTGTTCTGCTCGTGGCCATGCTCGCGTGGTTTAAATCCCAGTTTCTTGTCGCCATTGATACGTCCTTACTATACAGTATAAATACACACGAGGCCAATGCTTGAGAGAAGGTCAGTCTGTGACCTGTCCTTTATTCCTCAGCACTCAAATGATGGAAGTGGGTGGAGCTTCCCCTTTTATATCTGAAGGTCCAGGTTAGGAGTGTCTCCCACCTAGTGGTCAGTGTTCTCACGGTGTACAACTTAGGTCAGTTTATACATGGGTTAAAATGCTGGTTGAATACATGACAGAGGGTGTGCCTGGAGGCCGGGTCATTTAACTGGACCGGGGGGGTGGGGTTAAGAGCACCGGGATTCGGACAGAGGATCGGGAAGGGAGGGAGGATGTGAGGATCGGGGCCGGATAGTGGGGTGGGGAGGGAGGGGGGTAGGATCGGTGGTGGGGTAGAGGATCGAGGATCGAGGATCGGGAAGGGAGGGAGGATGTGAGGATCAGGGTTGGATGGTGGCGGGGGAGGTGAATGGAAAATCGAGGCGATCCCTGAAGGATTTGGGCTAGCCTGTGCATCATCGCTGGGACGGGGGAATGCCTGGGGGGGCGACAGGAGGTCTGAGAGCGCAGGGGTGGTGGGGAAGGGGTCCTTGGACCCGGGAGGCAGGTATGAAGGCACCAACCTCCTGGATTAGCTGGCCCCACCGTCCACAAACAAAATGGAGGTTAAAAACGAGGCTTCCAGCTTTATTATGACATTTAAATTGACGCACCACTCCCTGGGAGTGGGTTGGTCACCCGCCTACTGTCCCGCCCTCGTTAAAACCCGGAATGGGAAGCTTGGAGGCGGCATCGGGTCGGGAATCCCATTTATAACAATTTAACTGCCCCACGCTTCAAACCCACCCGGTTAAGGTTAAAATCAAGGTAACAGATTGGGAAAGGGCAAATTCTGAGCCAATACCTGGAACTAAAGCAGGTAAACTGTGAGAAAATCTCAAACAAAGAGTGAGAAAAACTGTAATGGAACAATGGGCTGCCTTTAAAGAGGAAATAGTTTGGGTACAGTCGAGGTACATTCCCACTTGGGAGAAAGGCAGGGCCACTAAAGTCAGAGCTCCTCAGATGACGAAAGAGATAGAGAGTAAGATGAAGCAGAAAAAGAGTGCGTATGACAGAGGTCGAGAATACATTGGAGAATCAGGCTAAATATAGAAAGGTCAGCGGAGAAGTGAAAAAGAAAATGAGGGGCACAGAGAAGGTTATGAGAATAGAATGGCAGCCAACATAAAGGGAAATCCAAAGGTCTTCTATAGGCATATAAATAATAAACGGGTAGTAAGAGGCGGGGTGGGGCCGATTAGGGAGCAAAAAGGAGACTACACATGGAGGCAGAGTGTATGGCTGAAATACTAACTGAGCACTTTGCACCGGTCTTCACCAAGGAAGATACTGCCATAGACATAGTGAAGGAGGAAGTAGAGGAGATACTGGATGGGATAAGAACTGATAAAGACAAGGTATCAGAAAAGCTGGCTGTACCTAATGTAGATAAGTCACCAGGACCAGATGGGATGCATCCTGGGATACTGAGGGAAAATGACGGAGGTACTGGCCATAATCTTCCAATCCTCCTTAGAAACAGGGCTGGTGCCAGAGGGTAGAGAATTGCAAATGTTACACCCTTGTTCACAAAAGGGTGTGAAGAAGGATCCAAAAACTGCAGGCCGGTCAGTTTAACCTCGGGAGTGGGGAATCTTTTAGAAACAGTGACCAGGGACAACATTAACAGTCACTTGGACAAGTGAGGATTAATTCAGGAAAGCCAAGCACAGATTTGTTAAAGGCAAATCGTGTTGAACCAACTTGGTTGAGTTAATTGATGAGGTAACAGAGAGGGTTGATGAGGGAAATGTGGTTGACGTAGTGTACATGGATTTCCAAAAGGCGTTTGACAAAGTGCCACATAATAGGCTTGCAGCAAAGTTGAAGCCCAAGAAATAAATGTGAGTGGCAGCATGGTTCAGATATTGTGGCAGGAAAGAGTGGTGAACAGTTGTTTTTCAGACTCCTCGGATGGACTTTCTCCACCTCGGGCGGTCTGCGGCCAGGGTCTCCCAGGTGTCAGTGGTGATGTCGCACTTTACCAGGGAGGCTTTGAGAGTGTCCTTATAACGTTTCCACTGTCCTCCTTTGGCTCGTTTACCATGAAGGAGCTCCACATAAAGCATTTGCTTAGGGAGTCTCGTATCTGGCATGCGAATTATGTGGCCTGCCCAGCGAAGCTGATCGAGTGTGGTCAGTGCTTCAATACTGGGGATGTTGGCCTGGTCGAGGACACTGATGTTGGTGCGTCTGTCCTCCCAGGGGATTTGCAGGATCTTGCGGAGACATCGTTGGTGATATATCTTCAGCGACTTGATGTGTCTTCTGTACATCGTCCATGCCTCAGATCCATACAGGAGGGCGGGTATTACTACAGCCCTGTAGACCATGAGTTTGGTGGTAGATTTTGAGGACCTGGTCTTCAAACACTCTTTTCCTCAGATGGCCGAAGACTGCACTGGTGCACTGGAGGCGATGCTGAATCTCTGCATCAATGTCTGCCTTTGTTGACAAGAGGCTCCCGAGATATGGGAAATGGTCCACGTTGTCAAGGGCCGCGCCGTGAATCTTGATGATTGGAGGGCAGTGCTGTGCGGCGGGGACAGGCTGGTGGAGGACCTTTGTCTTACGGATGTTAAGCATAAAGCCCATGCTTTCATATGCCTCAGTGAGTACATCGACTATATCCTGGAGTGCAGCCTCAGAATGTGCGCAGACGCAGGCGTTGTCCGCATACTGCAGCTCAACGACAGAGATTGGGGTGGTCTTGGACTTGGCCTGGAGGTGGCGTAGGTTAAACAGCTTCCCACTAGTTCTGTAGTTTAGTTCCACCCCAGCGGGGAGTTTGTTGACTGTGAGGTGGAACATGGCGGTGAGGAAGATTGAGAACAGGGTTGGAGCGATGACGCAGCCCTGTTTGATCCCGGTCCGGACGTGGATTGGGTCTGTAATGGATCCGTTGGTAAGGATCACGACCTGCATGTTATCGTGAAGCAGGCGAAGGATGTTGACAAACTTTTGGGGGCATCCGAAACAGAGGAGGATGCTCCATAGACCCTCACGTTTGACAGTGTCAAAGGCCTTTGTAAGATCGAAAAAGGCCATGTATAACGGCTGGTGCTGTTCCCTGCATTTTTCCTGCAACTGTCGCGCTGCAAAGATCATGTCCGTTGTGCCCCGTAGGGGATGAAATCCGCACTGCGACTCCGGGAGGAGCTCCTTGGCCACAGGGAGAAGACGATTGAGGAGAACTCGAGCGACAACTTTCCCAGTGGCTGATAGCAGGGCGATTCCCCTGTAATTGACACAGTCGGACTTGTCCTCTTTTTAAAAAATGGTCACAATCACTGCATCTCAGATCTCCCGGCATGCTCTCCTCCCTCCAGATGAGAGAGATGAGGTCATGTATCCGCATCAACAGCACCTCCCGCCATATTTGAGCACCTCAGCAGGGATTCCATCCGCACCCATAGCCGTGTTATTCGTAAGCTGTTTTATGGCTTTGCCTACCTCATGCAACATTGGAGTTTCACTGAGTTGGTGGCAGGTCGCATTATGTGGGATGGAGTTGAGAACACTCGAGTCAAAGGCAGAGTCTCAATTGAGATCATCTTCAAAGTGCTCCTTCCATCGGGCCCTGACAGCTTCGGTGTCCTTGATGAGTGTTTCCCCGTTCTTGGCCAGGAGTGGGGTGGGGCCTTGGGAGTTTGACTGCAGCGAAGAATCCTTGCATATCGTGGCTGTCGGCCAGTTGTTGTATCTCCTGTGCTTTCTCCATCCACCACCTGTTCTTTAGGTCCCGGGTTTTTTGTTGGACCTCAGCCTTGAGCTGTCTGTAATGTTGTTTTGCAGCTCCCAAGTTGGGTTGTTGCTTGAGGCTCAGAAATGCTTTGCGCTTGCGATCTATTAGTTCTTCGATCTCCTGATCATTTTCATCAAACCAATCTTGATGTTTTCTGGTTGAGTGGCCAAGTGTCTCTTCACAGGCCCTGGTTATAGAGGCCTGGAGGGCAGACCAAGCGCTGTGGGGATTCAGCATCTCAGGGTCATCAAGGCATGCCAGATTGGCTGTGAGGCGCTGGCTGTATAGGGCTCTCTTAGCTGGGTCTCTAAGTGCCCCGGCATTAACTTTTTTGCGGAACTGCTTCTGCTGTCCCCTCTGCTTTGGGGCAATGTTAATGTTGATGATAGATCAGATTAGATGTTGGTCCGTTCAGCAGTCGTCAGCTCCTGTCATGGAGCAGGTGATGCGCACATCCTTGCGATCCCTGGCTTGGACAATGATGTAGTCAGGCAGGTGCCAGTGTTTGGAGCGAGGGTTTTGCCACAATGCCTTGTATTTGTCCCTCTGGCGGAACAGGGTGATGATGAGGAGTCCATGTTCGAGACATTTTGTCAGGAGTAGGGTACCGCTGGAGTTGGCCTTCCCTACCCCATCTCTGCCAATCATGCCTCCCCAGAGGGCTGTGTCTTTGCCGACCCTGGCATTAAAATCACCCAGGAGGATCAATTTGTCGCCCGTGGTGACGCGGGACAAGGATGTCTCGAGCTTGGAATAAAAACCCTCTTTAGTCTCATCCATTGCATCGAGTGTTGGGGCGTACGCACAGATGACTGTGGCACATAAGTTCCGAGATAGGGTGATACGGAGAGTCATGAGGCATTCGTTAACCCCACAGGGGGAGTCTTTGAGGCAGTCGACCAGCTCATTCTTGACAGCAAAGCCGACTCCATGAAGGCAGCGTTCTGTCTCTGGTTTCCCTTTCCAGAAGAAGGTGTAACCTCCACCATGTTCCTTCAACTGGCCTTCCCCTGCCCGCCGGGTCTCACTTAGGGCGGCGCTGTCAATGTCAAAACATCTGAGTTCCCGGGCAACTATGGCGATGCGGTGTTCCGGCCTGTTACTGTTGGGATTGTCCATGAGGGTCCTGATGTTCCAGGTCCTGAACTTCATACTGACGGAGTGGAAGATGCCTGTGCGTGAGTTCTTTTAACGTGGGGTGGCCGTTGCACACCGGCAACACACGGGCTTAGCTGAACAAGGTCTTGGTCCAGTGACAAGGGGGTCCAAGACAACTGGAGACCAGGCACAGCTCGATAAGCCCAATTGGCTACGGCGAGGTGTTGGGCGCAAGCTCAGTGCCGAGTAGTGCCGTTGATGGTCGATGACCCGAGGCTTGGCTGGGGGGGCAGGCATTAGGAAAGTGAACAGTGAGGAGGATAGTGATAGACTTCAAGAGGAGATAACCAGGCTGGTGGAATGGGCGGACACGTGGTCGATGAAACTGAACACAGAAAAGTGCGAAGAGATACATTTTGGTAGGAAGAATGAGGAGAGGCAATATAAACTAAACGGTACAATCCTAAAGGGGATGCAGGAACAGCGTGACCTGGGGGTATGTGCACAAATCATTGAAGGTGGCAGGGCAGGTTGAGAAAGTAGTTAAAAAAGCTTGTGGGATCCTGGACTTCATGAATAGAGGCATAGAGTACAAAAGTGTGGAAATTATAATGAATTGTATCCAATTCTGGGCACCGCACTTTAGAAAGGATGTGAAGGCCTTAGAGAGGGTGCAATAAAGATTAACTGGAGCGATTCCAGGGATGAGGGACTTTAGTTACGGGGATAGACTGGAGAAGCTGGGGGTGTTCTCCTTGGAGCAGAGAAGAGCGAGAGGAGATTTGATCGAGTTGTTCAAAATCATGAGGGGTCTGGACAGAGTCGATCGAGAGAAACTGTTCCCATTGGTAGAAGGGTCGAGAACCAGAGGACACAGATTTAAGGTGACTGGCAGAAGACCCAAAGACGATATGATGAAAAACATTTTTACACAGCGAGTGGTTAGGATCTGGAATGCACTGCCTGAGAGGGTGGTGGAGGCAGACTCAATCATGGCTTTCAAAAGGGAGTTGGATAAGTGCCTGAAGGAAAAAAATTTGCAGGGCGATGGGGAAAGGGTGGGGGAGTGGGACTGGCTGAGGAGCTCTTACAGAGAGCCGGCACAGGCTCGATGGGCCGAATGGCCTCTTTCTGTGCTGTAACCGTTTTGTGGTTCTATTCTATGTTTCTAGTATCATAGGTCAGCAAAGCATTTAAAATGCTAACACAGCACGGGGATTTATGTCCAAGGCTATAGAAATCACAAGTAGTGAAGTTATCTTAAACTTGTGTCGAATCTTGGCTAGACCACACTTAGAGTACTGTGTACATTTCTGGTTTCAATATTATAAAAGGGACATAGAAGGACTGGAAAAAGCACTAGAAAGATTTACAAGGATGGTACCAGAAGAGAGGTGACAGCTAACGGGAAAGACTGAACAGCTTGGGGCTTCTTCTTTAGAAAAGAGAAGACTTAGAGGCGACCTGACAGAGGTCTTTCAAATAATGAATGGGTTGAACAGTGTAGATGTGGAGAGAATGTTTCCACTTGTGGGAGAATCTAAAACTGAAGACCATAAACATAAGATAATAACTAATCAATCCAATGGGGAAATATCTTTACTAGTGGTTGGAATGTGGAACTCGCTGCCACAGGAAGTGGTTGAGGCAAATAGCTTAGATGCTTTCAAAAGGAAACTAGACGAGTAATGAGAGAAAAGGGAATAGGGAATATGCTGCAAGGCCGGGAGGAGAAATATGAGGAGTATAACACCAGCACACACTAGTTGGGCAGAATGGCCACTTTCTGTGCCATATATTCCCTATGGAAGATGTAGATATCAGGAGCAAGGATAATGTGCCTCTCAGTAATGAAGGTGGAGCTCCCAGTAATGAGGGCGAGGTAGCAAATGATATCAAGGATAATGGAACACTCAGTAAGAAGCAAGGCACAGCACTCAGTAATATAGGAGATGGACCACTCAGGAATAGGGAGAATGAAGAACACAGTTAGAAGGAAGATAGAACTCTCAATTTGCTGGACTCCTTTTTAACCCAGAATGCAAAAAGCCCAACAAGAGGGATTACAGTTACGTGGATAGAAGGGAGAAGCTGGGGTTGTTCTCCTTGGAGCAGAGAAAGCTAAGAGGAGATTTGATAGAGATGTTCAAATTCAATAAAGAGAACCTGTTTGCAATGGTTGGAGGGTCGAGAACCAGAGGGCACAGATTGAAGATGATTGGCAAATGGGGAAAACATGTTTACACAATAAATGTTTACGGGTTTGGAAAGCACTGCCTGATAGGGTGGCGGATACAGATTCAATAGTAACCTTTAAAATTGAATTGGATAAATAGTGGAAGGTGAAACATTGCAGGGATATGGGGAACAAGTAGGGAGTGGGTCTCACTGGCCTGCTCGCTGAAAGAACCTGTGCAGACTCGATGGGCCCAATGACCTCCTTTGGTACAGTACTATTCTATAATTCTCGGATTCTAAGAGAGGGAGCACTGCTGGGTCCAGTAAGGGGAAGTGAATCAGAATAAATAAGTGAAGTAAGTGGAGGAGAATATCTAGGTAACAGGGATCACAAAATAAGGTTTGATAAAGATTGAGAAGGGCATAAGTAAGACAAAGACCAAAGTAAATTGGAACAAAGCTGGTTGCATGGCGTTGAGAATGGAACAAGGGAAAACAATTCAATAGAACAGCAGTGGGAAACATTGAAAATGGTCATCAATAGAGCCCAGCAGTAATAGGTCCCACTAAAACACAAGAACAAACTAGTCAGTTATGGTACCTCATGGATTAATAAAGACAGAAGAAAAAGGCAGACTGAGTACACAGACAACGGACAGGGCGATGAACGGGAACACGCAGAGGTTAGGAAAGAAGTCAAAAAAACAATTAGAAAGGGAAAGAGAAACTTTAAATTAAATTATCGAAGGAACATAAAAAGTGAAGTATTGTACAGACACATAAATAACGCAAGAAAAATCAGGATAGGGACAGAGCCACTCAGGGATTCACACTATAAACAGCAAAATGGCAGAAATATGAAATCATGACTTAGCCTCGGTATTTACCAGGGAGACTAACAAGATGGACATGACATTAGAAGAAATCAAAAAAGATCTCAAGATAGAAAGGGGGGAGATAATTGATAAACTAATCAAACTTAGAGAGGATAAAACCCCTGGCCTGCGCATATTAAGTTAGGAAAGAGATAGCAGAGGCACAATTACAGATATATAAAGTACTAAAGGAGATAAAGCTTTATTACTCAGAGGCACGTTATCTTTCTTACTGAGAGCCACATATTATTCAGAGTACATTAGATTGGTTAGGAAGGAAGGTGTAGCGCTCAGTGATAAGGAAGATGTAAATATCAATAATAAGGAGGATATAGCTCGGGGAGATGGAACTCCGAGTAATAAGGAAGCTGTAGATAGTAATATGGAAGATGGAGTATTCAGTGATGTGGAATATATAGTAATCAGTAATAAGAGAGATGCAACATGTGGCAGTCAGATATAGAAGGGCTCGTCCTACTTTCTGTCTGAGAACCTTTATCTATATTAACTCGCCCAGCAACGTGCTGCATTTTTCAACAACGACTGAAATTGTGATACAAAATGTGAGCGTGAAGGGGCGAGTGATTTGCGTCTTCAGTCAAGCGCTTAATTACTGAGTTAACCCACATTAACAGTTAATATTTATATATGCGGCAGTCAACTGAAAGCTGCTGAAGCACAACATGTTCCCAGCCTGAATTTGATCTAAAGGGATGGGTTTAATGTAAAGTGGAATTGATTGAAATATGGCTCTCTTGGCACCTCTCAGTGGAGTGGCTGACCGACATCACTGTCCTCCTCAACCTCTGGCCAGCCACATTTGATGGAGTGAGAGGTCTCTGTCCTTTCACAACAGCAGGCCAAGCACATCAGAGAGCAAAGTATATTAAAGGGGCTGTGTCAATCCATCTGTTTTTAAACCAGGTATGGAGCAGTCATGCATTGAGCGACCTGCTGACGGGGTAAAGTGCATTATAAAAGCAGCAGCAGTTCCTGTGTGAATATCAGACTCGGGTTTACTCACTGCTAGAACATGGCAACGCTTTCAGAGCCAACTGTCCGGGGACTGACTCTGCCTGAAATCCCCTCCCTCTCACTGTTTCTCCTTCGCTCACCTCTTGTCTCACTACCACCTTTGGATAGCCTGACTGAGTTGACCTTTTTATATCATTCTGCAGACTTCACGCCCTCCAGTTTTGTAAAATCTCTCACAGGCTGTGAAACTAAGAGCAGGTGGTATATGTGCGTGTCCGCCTGTATCGCTGGCCACCCGTCCTGTGTTGTGAGTAGCTTTCTCCTGCCTGATCTGAATTCGTTCTGGTGTCCAACTCTACTCTCCATTAGCCTGATTTTCATTCTCTTTTCGAGAATTGTATTTTATTTTTGTGTCAGATTAGTAACAATAGAGTAGTAATAGATTTGAATGACCCTAATATAGACTGCGAAAATCATAGTGCTAATAAAAAGAATTGTATTTCCATACCACCTTTCACGACGCAGGACGTCCAAAAACGCTTTACAGCCAATTAAGTACTTTTAAAGTGTAGTGACTGTTGTAATGTGGGAAACACGGCACAGCAAGCTCCCACACACAGCAATGTGATAATGATCAGATAATCTGTTTTAGTGATGTTGATTGAGGGACAAATATTGTCCAGGACATCAGGAATAACTCTCCTGCTCTTCTTCACAATAATGCCATGGGATCGTGAGGTGAGGAATTTATGAGGTGTGTACAGAACTTTCTCGATCCATATGTCTCCAGGCCAATAAGGAAGGAAGCAGTACTGGATCTGGTTCGGGGAAATGAAGTGAGGCATGTGAAGGGTGTTACAGTAGGAGATCATCTACAGGAATTACAGTGACCGCTACATCATTCAGTTTAAAGTCATTATGGAAAGAGACCAGAAAACATTGAAGGTAAAAATGCTCAACGGGGGAAGAGCTAATTTCAGTGATTGAAGAGGGGACCCAGCAGAGGTAGACTGGAAAAGGCGATTGCAGGGTAACGCAGCAATGGAGAACATTCAGGAAAGAAATAGTTCATGTACAAACTAGGCATATTCCTTTGAACAGAAGAGATAGTGTATCAAAAGCTAATGTGCCCTGGTTAACAAAGCAAATAAATGTCAACTAAAACCGAAAAAGGAGGCTCCTGAAAAATATCAGGAGCAAGATTCAGTTAATAACCAGGAAGATTATGGCGAGTACTGGGTGAATTGAAAAAGTTAATACGGGAGGCAAAGAGAGGTTACGAGAAAAGATTAGCAGACATTAAACTGAAACCTAAAACAATTTATCATCATCATAGGCAGTCCCTCGCAATCGAGGAAGACTTGCTTCCACTCCAAAAGTGAGTTCTCAGGTGACTGTACAGTCCAATACAGGAATTACAGTCTTTGTCACAGGTGGGATAGACAGTGATTGGAGGAAAGGGTGGGTGGGGAGTCCGGTTTGCCGCTTATGTCCACTTAGGGCATTTTTTGGCCAGGGACTTCCAGGTGTTGGTGGGGATGTTGCACTTTATCAATAAGGCTTTGAGGGTGTCCTTGAAACGTTTCCAATGCCCACCTTGGACTCGCTTGCCGTGTACGAGTTCCGAGTAGAGCGCTTGCTTTGGGAGTCTTGTGTCAGGCATGCGAACAATGTGGCCCGCCCAACGGAGCTGGTCGAGTGTGGTCAGTGCTTCGATGCTGGAGATGTTGGCCTGATCGAGGACACTAACGTTGGTGCATTTGTCCTCCCAGGGGATTTGCAGGATCTTGCGAAGACATCATTGGTGGTATTTCTCCAGCGATTTGAGGTGTCTACTGTACATGGTCCACGTCTCTGAGCCATACAGGAGGACGGGTATCACTACAGCCCTGTAGACCATAAGCTTGGTGCCAGATTTGAGGGCCTGATCTTCAAACACTCTCTTCCTCAGGCGGCCGAAGGCTGCGCTGGCACACTGGAGGCGGTGTTGAACCTCGTCATCGATGTCTGCCCTTGCTGATAATAGGCTCTCGAGGTATGGAAAGTGGTCCAGGGCCGCGCTGTGGATTTTGATGACTGGGGGACAGTGCTGTGTGGCAGGGTCAAGTTGGTGGAGGACCTTTGCCTCACGGATGTTTAGTGTAAGGCCCATGCTTTATACACAAGAACATGAGAAATAGGAGCAGGAGTAGGCCATACGGCCCTCGAGCCTGCTCCGCCATTTTATACAATCTTGGCTGATCCCATCATGGACTCAGCTCCATTTCCCTGCCTGCTCCCCATAACCCCTTATTCCCTTATTGGTTAAGAAACTGTCGATCTCTGTCTTAAATTTATTCAATGTCCCAGCTTCCACAGCTCTCTGAGGCAGCGAATTCCACAGATTTACAACCCTCTGAGAAAATAAATTTCTCCTCGTCTCAGTTATAAATGGGCAGCCCCTTATTCTAAGATTATGCCCCCTAGTTCTAATCTCCCCCATTAATGGAAACATCCTCTCTGCATCCACCTTGTCAAGCCCCCTTATAATCTTATACATTTCGATAAGATCACCTCTCATTCTTCTGAATTCCAATGAGTAGAGACCCAACCTACTCAACCTTTCCTCATAGGTCAACCCCCTCATCCCCGGAATCAACCCAGAGAACCTTCTCTCAACTGCTTCCAAAACAAGTATATCCTTTCATAAATATGGAAACCAAAACTGCACGCAGTATTCCAGATGTAGCATCACCAATACCCTCAAGACTTCCCTGCTTTTATACTCTATCCATTGGCCTTCCTGATCATTTGCTGTACCTGCATACTAACTTTTTGTGTTTCATGCACAAGTACCCCCAGGTCCCGCTGTACTACAGCACTTTGCAATCTTTCTCCATTTAAATAACAACTTGCTCTTTGATTTTTTTTCTGCCAAAGTGCATGACCTCACACTTTCCAACATTATACTCCATCTGCCAAATTTTAGCCCACTCACTTAGCCTGTCTATGTCCTTTTGCAGATTTTCTGTGTCTTCCTCACACATTGCTTTTCCTCCCAGCTTTGTATCGTCAGCAAACTTTCATACGCGTCAGTGAAGATGTTGACGATGACTTGGAGTTCAGTCTCTGAATGTACTGTAGCAAGATGATAGAGGATGGGATGGTCTTGGATATGGCCTGGAGGCGACGAAGGTTGAACAGGTTCCCACTGGAGGAAGATCGAGAAGAGGGTTGGCGCGATGACACAGCCCTGCTTGACACCGGTCTGGTCATGGATTGGGTCTGTGGTGGATCCGTTGGTCAGGATCACGGCCTGCATATCGTCATGGAGCAGGCAGAGAATGGCGACAAACTTTTGGGTCACCACCTCACCGAAGGGCGCTGCTCAGCGCCGAGCTTACATAGAAACATAGAAAATAGGTGCAGGAGTAGGCCATTCGGCCCTTGGAGCCTGCACCACCATTCAATAAGATCATGGCTGATCATTCACCTCAGTACCCCATTCCTGCTTTCTCTCCATACCCCTTAATCCCTTTAGCCGTAAGGGCCATATCTAACTCCCTCTTGAATATATCCAGTGAACTGGCATCAACAACTCTCTGCGGTAGGGAATTCCACAGGTTAACAACTCTCTGAGTGAAGAAGTTTCTCCTCATCTCAGTCCTAAATGGCCTACCCCTTATCCTTAGACAGTGTCTCCTGGTTCTGGACTTCCCCAAAATCGGGAACATTCTTCCTGCATCTAACCTGTCGAGTCCCATCAGAATGTTATATGTTTCTATGAGATCCCCTCTCATCCTTCTAAACTCCAGTGTATAAAGGCCCAGTCGATCCAGTCTCTCCTCATATGTCAGTCCAGCGATCCCGGGAATCAGTCTGGTGAACCTTCGCTGCACTCCCTCAATAGCAAGAACGTCCTTCCTCAGATTAGGAGACCAAAACTGAACACAATATTCCAGGTGAGGCCTCATCAAGGCCCTGTACAACTGCAGTAAGACCTCCCTGCTCCTATACTCAAATCCCCTAGCTATGAAGGCCAACATACCATTTGCCTTCTTCACCGCCTGCTGTCCTGCATGCCAAATTTCAATGACTGATGAACCATGACACCCAGGTCTCGTTGCACCTCCCCTTTTCCTAACCTGCCGCCATTCAGATAATATTCTGCCTTTGCAGCACGACAGCTACAGGAAAAATACGGGGAACATTGGCCTTCTTCGACCTTACAAAGGCCTTTGACAGTGTCAACTGCGAGGGTCTATGGAGCGTCCTCCTCCGTTTTGGATGCCCCCAAAAGTTCGTCACCATTCTCCGCCTGCTCCACTTTCGACATGCAGGTTGTGATCCTTACCAACAGATCCATTACAGACCCAATCCACATCCGGACCGGGGTCAAACAGGGCTGCGTCATTGCCCCAACCCTCTTCTCAATCTTTCTCGCCGCACATGCGCCACCTCACAGTCAACAAGCTCCCCGCTGGAACGGAATTAAACTACAGAACCAGTGGGAAGCTGTTCAACCTTCGCCACCTCCAGGCCAGGTCCAAGACCACCCCAACCTCTGTCGTCGAGCTACAATACGCGGACGACACCTGCGACTATGCACAAACAGAGGCTGAACTCCAGGACATAGTCAACGTATTTACTGAGGCGTACGAAAGCATGAGCCTTATGCTAAACATCCGTAAGACAAAGGTCCTCCACCAGCCTGTCCTCGCCGCAGAGCACTGCCCTCCAGTCATCAAGATCCACGGCGCGACCCTGGACAACATGGACCACTTCCCATATCTTGGGAGCCTCCTATCAATAAGAGCTGGCATCGACAACGAGGTCCAACACCGCCACCAGTGTGCCAGTGCAGCCTTCGGTCGCCTGAGGAAAAGCGTGTTCGAAGACCAGGCCCTCAAAGCTGCCACCAAGCTCATGGTCTACAGGACTGTATTAATACCTGCCGTCCTGAGTGTCTCAGAGACATGGACCATGTATAGTAGACACCTCAAAGTTGCTGGAGAAATACCACCAACGATGTCTCCACAAGATCCTACAAATCTCCTGGGAGGACAGGCACACCAACATCAGCGTCTTCATTCAGGCTAACATCCCCAGCATTGAAACACTGACCACACTCATCACCTCCGCTGGGCAGGCCACATAGTCCACATGCCAGACACGAAACTCCCAAAGCAAGTGCTCTAATTGGAGCTCTTTCATGGCAACCGAGCCAACGGTGGGCAGCGGAAACGTTACAAGGACACCCTCAAAGCCTCCCTGATAAAGTGCAACATCCCCACTGACACCTGGGAGTCCCTGGCCCAAGACCGCCATAAGTGGTGCAAAGAGCAAAATTCACCAGAACCCCCTGTGTTTGGGCTCAATCGAAAAGAAATTTAATTTGGGACTATCTATCGAAAAGTTTGGAACTCTAAAGTGCTTATGGAAGAAACTACGAACTTTAATAGAGTTATGAACTTTTACAAGACAAATTCAAGCCTGTGGGCGGACCCAGGGAACAAAGGAAGCCCACTTGATTATTGGAACTGTCTGGTTGTGAGAACTGAGTTAACCTGTCTGGAAGAATGAGTATTTGGAAATCGTCCTCCACAAGAGACATTACCATCACAGTATCACCCAGAGATAGCTCCCCATCAACATGGGTCTGGACAAATCATGTTCAGCAGATACATCACAAAGAGGCCCAATCCAGCCTGTATGCGAAACACTAAGCACAAAAGGACATTGCAATTACCAAACTAATATTTCCATCAGGAAACAGTTTTTCGAAGATCAACCCACCCAAGACATAGCAACTTTAACGAGCCCAACAAAATATTACAAAGAAGAACCAAGCCCGCCAAAATTATACAAAGGATTGTGAACAGATTGGGCGGCAAGATTAGAACACTGAAATCGTATAACTGGCCACTGTTTTCAACAGAGGTTAGTGGGGAAGAGAGATGGTCGCTACTACCTCATCAAGACAAGGAGAGAAACCAACGTGATAGTTGTAAAACTAACTTCTCCAGCCTCAAAGTCCTGAAGTCCTGAAGGAAGGAAGAACATCACCATCTACCATTAACTATCAAAAGGATTGGTAAGCATAAGTCCCTGCCTGCCCTGGAGTCTAACCTAGCTAGAATTAGGTATTGGGAGGTAGGAGGTCTAATTTTACTGCAACCCCCTTTGAATGTGTAATGTATGGTACTTTATTAGAGTGATTGTAAGTTTGACCTTGTAGCTTTCCTTGTATTGTTCTTTATTAGAGTGATTGTAAGTTTGGCCGTGTATTTTCTTACTAGAGTAATAAGCCTGTATTAAAACCAAAGTTCTTTGCATCAAACCAGTGTCCTCTGCACTTTTGTCACACCCCCCAAATAAATCCAGAGTACAGAACCCAAGGGAGAGGGAGCAATTCGAAACTGCTCAATTTGGTCAGAAGGGAACCTGACCCCCTCATAGAGACCACAAACACACCCCAAACAACCTCCCCCCTCCTTACAAAATGGTCACCGTGGCATGACTCTGGTTCAAGGGGTGTGATGCGGAGAGTGCTGGTTTGTGGCAAAGAACCAAAATGGAAGAGAGGATTTCCTCCTATGTGTGTAAGAAGGTCAATGTAACTAAGGAATGGGTGCTTGGTCTATTGCGCGCTGAGCGTCCAGCTGACGTTGCAGCCCAGTGGACAGCAAGCAAGGATCATAAAGAAGCAGTAGAGAAAGCAATTTGGTTGGTCTGTCTACAGCGGCAGGTCCAACTCCTAGATAAAACCAATAAGACACTACAGGCAGAGTTATGGGAATGCGCAGAAACATAGAAACATAGAAAATAGGTGCAGGAGTCGGCCATTCAGCCCTTCTAGCCTGCACCGCCATTCAATGAGTTCATGGCTGAACATGAAACTTTAGTACCCCCTTCCTGCTTTCTCACCATACCCCTTGATCCCCCGAGTAGTAAGGACTTCATCTAACTCCCTTTTGAATATCAGGAAAGAGTTATGTCAGAAGAAAGGTTATGCGGAGAACTCCGTAAGCTAAAACAGGAAGGGACCCAAATAATGGAAAGGTTTAAAAACAGTCAGGACTATTTTCAATGTCAGGTTACCGAGGCCAAAAATAATGAAAAGTCACCGAGGGAGGAAAGCACTCGCCTCACCCTACTAGTAAAAGAGCTCCAGGAAAGATTAAAAGATGTGCAGGCAACGTATAAAGTAGCTAGCACTAATGGGTTTGAATCGGGAGACTATGGTCCCTACCAGCAACAAATTAAAAGTCTAAACCTTGCTCTACCCAAGGCAAAAGGCATGGTATGCCTAATAAGCCCCGGTACACCGGTGCAGCAGCAGGAGGGGCAAATCAGCTGCGGGGCGAACAGGGATAGTGAACCACCACCACCTGTAGCACCGAGTTTCAGCTCGGCTTGGCCGCAGGGAGGAGAGGGAGGCGAGCCAGAACAGGGAGAGCCAGAACCAGGGCCAATGTGCCCGGTCCGGCAACAGAAGTTTGGCCCGCCCACCAGTGCCGGGGGTCCAGGGCCCCTGGAAAGTCAGTTTGTGGTCCCCCACACTCCCCAACAGCATAGGGCTATGATAAGCCACCTGGGAAAGCTAACTCCGAAGGGAGACCCCCTCGGTTCACTTTATGGAGGTGGAACAGGCCGGGGATATTAATGGGTGCGATGATGTAGAAATGCCAAAGCTGCTTCTCCTATCCCTGGACAGCAAAAAAGGATAGAAAACACTTGCTGCCGTCCAAAAGGACATTTTAGAAGCTAAGGGCTGCAACGACGGGAGTCCTTTCTCCAGAGTGGAGAAAACGGTGCAGCTCACAGGGGAAACCCCACAGGCTTTCGCAGACCGACTGTGGCCTGTGTACCAGAGCGCCTGTAGTGGGGACATAGACAGGGATCACTTAAACCAGGACAAATTAGCACACTGGCTCCGAAGTCTAGTAGCTAACAGTTTACCCAGAATAAGAACCAAGGCTGAGGCCTGGTTCGACCCCAGAGATCCCCAAGCCACAGAACAGGGAGTGCTTAGGCAGCTGACTTTAGCTTACAGAAATGGCAGAGGGACAGAAGAGCACCCACAAAAGGGAAGGGCTCACGAAATCCGACCTAACCAAGACAAGAGGGAATGGCACCACGAGGGGGCAACCCCTCCGATATAAAACGTACCTGCTTTGGATGCGGAAATATTGGGCACTGGAGAAAGGATTGTAAATGTAATGTCTGTAAGCTTGTAATGTTTGTAGTGCCACACGATGGATGTGGACGTATTGTGTACTGCAACTGCAGAGTTAATAATAAACAGAACCAGGCAGATTCCGGAGGCTTACGAGAGAGTTGCCTGCCACGTTAGGAACTGTGTGTGCTGTGCTCTGCGAATATATCACATTTGCCGATGAGATGGGATTTTTCGGATGATTTAAAGCGTAAATTTTGTTGGGGAAGGATTCAGCCAGCCGATAAAGAGACTTTGGAAAAAAAGCTACAAAATCCGAGGTAAAATACAGCATACGGTGTGAACAGCTAGAGATTAAAATGGCTGGTGTAATCGGACATTTGGGGGAATATCGACACGACCGGGAACATTTTAAATCATATGTGGATCGGCTAGAAATGTATTTCACTGCAAATAACATAATCGAAGTTCCAGACAATGCAGTCCAGAACCGGGCTGTGTTGGAATGTAAGAGAGCGATCTTCTTATCGAAGGCAGGTCCGACATTATACGAAACCCTTGTAAATCTGCTTGTGCCTGACGAGCCAAAGGACACAACGCTTAAAGAGATTTTAACAAAGTTGGAGCAGCACTATAACCCCAAACTGTTAGAAATTGCTGAAAGCTATCGTTTCAGGATTCAGAATCAAAAGACTGATGAAAATATCAGTGATTACATCGTAGCATTTAAAAAGCTATCGATGCACTGTAATTTTGGAAACTTTCAAAACCGAGCATTATGGGATCGTTTTGTTTGTGGGGTGAGAAATGATGCGATCAGAAGGAAGTTATTGAGGACGGATGACTTGACTTTTGAGATTGCTTGTCAGACAGCGAGGTCGATGAGCATGGCCGAACAATATTCCCGAGAATTAAATAATGACTACGGTCATCAGTCAACTGAGGTAAATCACCTGCAGGTTCAAAGTAAAAGATGGTGGGGGCCCAAAGTCTCAGAAACTGGAAATTCTAACAGAGCGCCGAAGTCATGCTATAGGTGCCTGGGACAACACATTGCTCAAAGTTGTCTATAGGTGAAGGCAGAGTGTTTCTTCTGCAGGAAGACTGGGCATCTTGCGAAGGCATGCCGACTGAAGGGTAAACCAGCTTTTAAAGCTATGAGTCCAGCGTTCAAAGCTATGAGTAGAAATCCCAAGAGACTACATAGCATGGAAGAACGACAACAGGACGAGGAGATGTTAGAGTTACACGTCATCAGGAGCACGAGGTTAACAGACAGCGATTCGGAAAGCATCAAAATCCACATAGATGTTGTGGGATTCAAGATACCAATGGAAATTGACACGTGTGCATCTGTGAGTGTAGTACCGGAGTCGCTGTACCGCGACAAATTGTGTGATTTCCAACTGGAGAAATCCAAGATAGAGCTGCGAGGCTACTCGGGAGAGAAAATTCCTGTGGTAGGTCTTATCACCGTACCAGCGAAATATAAAGATCAATTTCAGAACTTGCCTCTAATAGCAGTGAAAGGAGACAAGTCTGCCTTACTAGGAAGAAATTGGTTGAACTCACTGAAGCTGGATTGGAGTAAGATTTTCTGTGTGGAAGCGAGATTTTCATCAACGGATGAGGTTATCAAGAAGTATCCGAAGGTGTTCTGCGAAACAGGCAGTCCGATCCAAGGCTTCAAGGCGAGTGTCAGGATACAGAAGGACGCTAGATCGGTTTACTACAAGCCACGTTCCGTACCATATGCACTCAAGGAGAAAATTGAGCAAGAACTCAAAAGACTAGAGACTGAGAACATTATTTGTAAGATAGATTGATGTAATTGGGCTGCACCCATTATTGTTGTACCTAAGTCCAATGGTAAGTTAAGATTGTGTGGTGATTATAAAGTAACGGTAAACCAGATTCTAGAGGGTAATGTCCCCAATATATTGCCGAATATAGAAGATTTGTTCACAACACTGGCAGGTGGTCAGATCTTCTCAAAACTGGATCTTACAAATGCCTACTTACAGCTTGAACTAGATGAGGAGTCCAAGTCATGTTTGACTATAAATACTCATCTAGGCCTGTATCAATTTAATAGGCTACCGTTTGGAGTGTCTTCCACCCCTGCCGTATTCCAAGGGGTGATGAACCAGATTTTGCAAGGTATTGAAGGGGTAGTATGTTATTTGGATGACATACTCATTTCAGCACCAAATAGGCAAATTCATCATAACATATTGAATGAAGTCCTCAAACGGCTAGAGAAGCACAGAGTACGAGTGTCTGCTCGTAAGTGTGAGTTATTTAAAAACTCAGTGGACTACTTAGGGTACAGAGTAGACAAAGATGGTTTACATCCGACCATGGAAAAACTGGATGCAATCAGAAATGCACCCACTCCCAGGAATGTCACTGAACTTCGTTCATTCTTGGGTCTTTTGAACTATTATGGGAAGTTCCTACCAAATTTGGCTGCAGTATTACATCCACTGAATGAACTTTTGAAAAAACAGGTCCATTGGAAGTGGTCAAAAGACTGCGATACAGCATTCAAAGAGTGTAAAAACAAATTGGTAGAGAGCACCATGTTAGTTCACTGTGTCATATCTAAGGAGATTAAGCTAGCATGTGATGCCTCTCCATTTGAAGTTGGGGCAGTGATCTCTCATGTATCACATAGTGGGGAGGAGAGACCAATTGCTTTTGCTTCATTCACTCTCAGTGCCAGTGAGAGTAATTATGTGCAAATCAAAAGGAAAGCTTTGGCATTAATTTTTGGGGTCAAGCAGTTTCACAAATACTTGTATGGTCGTAAGTTTACCATCGTTACGGACCATAAGCCCCTAACAGCAACCCTCCATCCAAAGTTCCCAGTTCCAACATTAGCTGCAGCCTGAATGCAGAGGTGGGCTTGGATTTTGTCAGCATATACATATGATATTGAATACAGATGATCAGCGGATCACAGTAATGCTGATGCAATGTCTAGATTGCCTTCCCCATCACAAGTTACACCCGATAGGGAGGAAGTGTTTTATTTTTCATACATTGATGAACTGCCAGTCAAAGCTGAAGAGATTGGTAGATCAGCCAAATGTGACCCAGTGATGTCACAGGTGTATGATTATATTGCAAATGGATGGCCAAACCAGGTAACAGACAAATATACACATCCATTCTTCATTCGTAGGAATGAATTATCAGTCGATAAGGATTGTGGTTATATCAAATAAATTCAGGTCCAAATTATTAGGAGACCTCAATGACCAGCACCTGGGAATGTGCTTGACCAAGAGTTTTGCACGCAGTTATTTATGGTGGCCAGGTCTTGATAAAGATATAGAGTACATCGTGAGTCAGTGTACGACATGTCAATCGGTAAGCAAGCAACCACCACCAGTACCATTACAGCCATGGAAATTGCCTCCCAGGGTGTGGCAAAGGCTACATATTGATTTTGCTGAGCTAGAAGGACAACAATTGTTCATTGTGATTGATAGCCATTTGAAGAGGGTTGAGGTGTTCCCCATGTGGAAAATAACAACAAGTAAAACATTGGACATTTTGCAAAAATTATTTTCTTCATTTGGCCTCCCTGAAGAAATTGCTTCGGATAATGGACCACAATTTCGTTCAGAGGAATTTCACAAGCAAAAATGGTGTGAAACATACCAAGGTTCCACCATACCATCCTGCTTCGAATGGTGCAGCAGAGCGCACTTTACAAATTGTAAAGCGTGCCCTCATAAAACAAATATTAGATCCAAATCCAAGGAAACGACAGTTGTCATTGGATCACAAATTGGCTAATTTTTTGATTACATATCGAAATACTCCTCATACAACTACTGGTTGAACACCAGCAGAGTTGTTTCTCAAAACGACAGCCACGAACCAGATTCTTATTGTTAAAACCAAACTTGGCACAGTCCGTAGAAGAGACACAATTAAGACAGAAAGAGAATCATGATAGAGGTAGAGTAAGAGAGAGAAGTGTGAAATTAAACCAGAAGGTGAGAGTGAAGAACCATCACTATAAATGGATAAAGTGGTTAGCAGGAAGAGTGGTGAAGATATGTGGTCCTCGCACATATTTGGTAAAGATGTTTGATAATGGACAGATTAGGTTTGTTCATATTGATCATATTTTACCTACAGACATGGAAGAAGTTGAAAGTGGGAATGATTCAATTATTTCTGACTCATCAGATAGTTTTGATACATCAGTAGCAAATCCTAAATCCAATGTACTGGAAACAAATCCAGGAGAGAATCAAAATGAAAGTCTGAGTCCAAGTCAGGAAAACAAAGAGCCTGAAGTTAGAGTGAGTTCAAATGAAAATCAAGGAAATTCCGTGGAGGAAAACGTTCCTCAGGATGAGCCTCAAATGAGTTTAGATTCGACACCATGTTTGGAAGGTTCTGTTTGAGGGTGAAGGTATCCTCTTCGAAACAGAAAACAAGTGGTAAAGTTAAATTTGTAAATATGGAAAAAAAATAAGTCTATATCCTGTGTTATGTATAAACATGAAAATTATGTGTGATGTTTGTTGTAATAACTTCTTCATTAAGGAGGGAGAAGTGTAATTTCTGTATGCTTGTAATGTTTGTAGCTCCACACTGTGGATGTGGACGTATTGTGTACTGCAACTGCAGGGTTAATAATAAACAGAACCAGGCAGATTCCGGAGGCTTCCGAGAGAGCTGCCTGCCATGTTAGGAGCTGTGTGTGCTGTGCTCTGTGAATATATCACAGTAAAAATCCTTGGAAGAATAGCGCAGGAAAGAATTCTCCAGCCCCTGCCCAAAAGACCGAAACAGATAAGCCAGTCCTTCCCCACTCGTTTGAGACCTTTTTAACTGCGCTCTGAACCATGTTAGATGGCCCTGGGAAGGTAGCCACTGCCACCGGTACCGAAATCTCATCTATCGCCTCCCAACCAAAACTGTAACTAGGACATGCAAAGCCTGTCCACCTGTGTGCCCTCGAGTATGATGCGTGGGGGAGACTAACCGTTCAGATGGAAGTGGAAAAGGTGAAAGGGACTTACCTGCCTCAAGCACCCTTGTCTATGCAGCTAACCCCGCTGCCTCACCTCTGTCTAACGGGGTCCCCTACAGCTTAGGTTTCACAGGCACTGAACAGACTGGCTCATTCTCCATTCCACTCTCCATTCATTTAGGTACACTCCACAATAAGTGGACTTGTGTCCTGATGAAGTGGGAACAGGAAGGGAGAGGGATCCTGGGGGTTGACTTCCTCCAAGGCCACGGGATCCTAGTGGATTTAAGAAATCACTGTCTTTGGGGGTCAGTCTGTATGGGACAGGAGAGTGAGGTGATGGTTATCCCGGGAAAACAAGGAAAAGGGATGGTGTGCACCATGAAACCAAAGGAGGGTTACAACCTTGAATCACTGGTCAGTAACACTCCTGTAGAATATCATGAATATGTGAGGAAAAACCTTGCAGCTTTTGCCACTCACAAATACGACTATGGGAGAATAAACGGGGTCGAGGTTAGCATAGATGGGGACCCCATGACCCGACAACAGAAACAGTACAACTTCCCCAGGGAGGTGGAGGCAGACATGGACACAGCCTTGGGTTCTTTAGTTAAACAGGGGGTATTGAGACTGATAGCTACCCATGTGAACTCTCCATTGTGTCCGGTTAAGAAACCGGACAACTCCTGGAGAGCCACGGTAGACTATCGAGCACTCAACCGTAACATCCCTACCTGTGCACCCACGGTTGCTGCTGTCACTGACCTCATTGGAAGTATCCCAGCCTCCGCGACCACCTTCACGGTGCTGGATATTTCCAACGGGTTTGGTCCATACCTTTAAGAAGGGAAGATCAGTACAAGTTTGCTTTTACCTTTAAAGGGCAGCAATACACTTGGAACTGTCGCCCTCAGGGCTTCCACAACAGCCCCAGTATTTTCCATCAGTGTATGGCCAACTGTTTAAAGAGTTTCAGTAGACCCCAGCAATTAGTACAGTATGTGGATGACCTGCTCCTGTTCACCGATGAGGGGGAGGAGCATGGCCCACTGCTGGCTGAACTGCTGGAGCTGCTGAAAGAAGGGTTTAAAGTAAAACCCCAAGAAGGCACAGATCGGCCTGAAGGAAGTAAAATTCCTGGGACTGGCTGTGCGCGCAGGGGAGAGGGCCATTGACAAAGCTAGAAGTTACCTGCCCCCAACACAGTAACAGGAGTAAGATCTTTTCTAGGGCTAACCGGGTACTGCAGAGATTTCATTGAGGATTATGCAGCCACAGCAGCCCCTCTGCTCCAACTCCTACACAAGGGAGTGGAGTGGGAATGGGACAAAGGTTGCGAGGCAGCATTTATCCAACTCAAGAAAGACCTGCAGACCGTGCCAGCTCTAGGGGCCATAGATGGGGGTAAAGAGTTTTTCCTGGGGGTAGCAGCCAGTGGAGACAGCCTGAGCGCAGTACTGTTCCAAGAGCGGCACGGCCGGCTGAGACCAGTGGTCTACTCCTCCAGGATACTCACGGACGTGGAGAAGGGATACTCCAACTGTGAGCGGCACCTCCTAGCCACTCACTGGGCTGTGAAAAGATCACTGATCTTCACAGTGGGGTCCCCTATCACACTCCTTACCTATCATACGCCCACTCAAATGCTCCTGGACGGGAGAATCAAGGACGGGACAGTGAGCAGTGCCCGCATTGCTCGCTGGACCCTGCTCCTCTCCCAAATGGACCTAAGGGTAAAGGGTCTCTGCGAGCCAAGACTCGCAGCCAACATGATTTATCCAGGGACAGCCCATCGGTGTTCCATAGAAGGGGTATGGGAAATTAACATAGGGTTTCAGGCCGGGTTACACCTCACAGGCCGAGAGATCTATGTGGATGGTTCAAGCACAGTATCTGCGGGTGAACGACTCACAGGCTGCGGAGTTTATGACCCCGAGGCAGTCATTGCCCTGGTGATTAAACTCCCCAGTACTATGAGTGCCCAGCACGCTGAACTGTCTGCGGTGGTGTACGTAGTCTCACATCCCGAAGAATTCCCTACCCTATACACGATTTGCTCAGACAGTATGTTCACATGCAATTCGTGTACGGAATACCTGGCTATCTGGTCCCGCCGCGGATACACATCCACAGACGGGAGACCCCTGGCAATTAAGCCCCTACTGGAAAAGATCATGAAAGCCATAGGTGAGGAAGGGAATATCTTTCTACATAAGGTGAAGGCACATTCCACCACTGAACCCCGCAGCGAGGGAAACCAGCAGGCTGACATGTTGGCCAAGCAAGGTGCCCGCACGGGCAAGCTCTGGAATCCGTACAACTCAGGACCCATCGCAGCAGTCAGGGGCAGAGTGGGGACGGCAGGGAAGGCGGGGATAGCTTTGCCCCCGGACCTAAAAACGGTTCAGACCCAAGACCCCATCCTCAAAACTGTCCTGAACACGCTAGCTAAAGGGGAAAGGATACGGCACCGCAGCAACTGCCATTAAAGAAGGCATGCTGTTCAGGGGGGAGCAATGGGTAGTACCACGACAACATCGGAGAGAATTCCTCCAGCTGGCCCACGAGGGTCCAGGAGCAGGACACCCCGGACCTGAGACCACTTGGCAACGAGTGGAACAGGCAGGGTTGTGGCCAGGACTCAGGGAAGACGTCCGTGAGTTCTGTGCTAGCTGTCTGGTGTGCGCGGCCAACAACCCTGACCCTCAGAAAAGAAAGGTGTCTATGGGACATATCAGGAGGGTAGAGGGACCCTGGCAGTCGATCCAAAATCAATCACATCGGGCCCCTACCCACTGCCCAGGGAGGTTACAAGTATTGCCTAGTATTGGTGAATGTATTCACCAAATGGGTGGTAGCCTTCCCATGCCGAACAGCCACTGCCCTGGGAACAGCCAGGATCCTGGTCAGAGAAGTGTTCTCCCGATGGGGACTACCACAATATGTGGCGTCCGACCAGGGGAGTCACTTCACCGGGCAGGTGATGCAGGAGACCCTTAAGGTGCTCGGCATCAAAGGGAAATGGCATGTCGCCCACAACCTGCAGTCATCCGGACCTGTGGAGCGTTTTAACCGCACCATCAAAGAAAGGCTGCACAAAGAGACAGTGGACTCACCCAAATGGTGGGGGAAGGTCCTACCACTGGTCCTCATGGGGACCCGGGTCAGCCAGTCAAAGAGCACGGGGTACTCCCCGTACGAGATAATGACCGTCGGAGCCATGCCAACCCCCACCCATGTGTTAGCCCCGGGACTCACGGAAGGTCAGCTTAGGGAAACAAACCGGGACAGCTTTGTCAGGAATCTGTTTGAACACCTTAAACAGATTCACTGGCAGGCTGCTAATAACATGGGAAAACAGCATTGGAGCAACCGACTGCTGTTAGAATCCCGCAAACACCACAAGTGGGAGATAGGGGACCAGGTCATGGTGAGGAACTACGCTAGAGTAGGGGTCTTTGAGGCACTGTACATGGGACCGTACCACATTGTTGACCAGGCAAGCCCCATGGTCTACGCCATAAAATTGCCCCGCCGAACAAAGTGGTTCCACATAAACCAGTGCAAACTTTTCAACCCAGGGCCCAGGGGCAGCAGTAAACGTAAGGGACAGCCAAAAACTGTGAACCGTGCTAAAGACAGGGACCCCCAGCCAACAGCCCCAGACTGTGGAAATCCCACAGGGGACGTGGCAGACCCACAGACTGCACCTAGAGTGGCGATGGACTGTGTTACTGGAGAAGCTGTCCCCCCAATCATTTGGGACTCGGACGTGCCCCCAGTAGCCAGAGCCTTAAGAAGGACTCCCCGCACAACACGACCAAAGGCACCGTGGTCACCAGCGCTCCAATTTAAATGGTTCAGCCCCGGGAAAGGGACCAGCCGCAAAAGGGCACCTAAGGTCAGAGACCAGCCCGCGAGCAGGGACACCCAGCCGGTAGCCTCGGTCAACGAGGGATCCTCAGAAGAGATAGCGGTGGACCAGCCACCAAGTGAGAGTCCCCAGCCCATAGCCCTCAACCAGGCAGCACCTCCAGGGGAAAAGACGACCCAGGCAGCCACCCCCAAAGGAGCGGTGTGCTGCAGCACTGGAGGGGACATTCCCCCGATAGTGTGGGACTCGAACCCACCTCCGGTCAGGACACTCCGGGTCCGGCGGTGCAGACTGACCTATTACCTACCTCGCTGGACATCCAGCGGGAGAAGAAGAAAGAAAGAAGGCAGCAATTAACCTGGCCACCAGGAGACGGGTGGCAGATGTACATATATAGTGATGTGAATTTAAGAGTGTTTAGTGAGTAAGTGTAGAATAGTGTAAGATTTATCTGTGTAATGATAAGTATATATGTATTAGTTAACTGGGGTAAGGGAAAGAATCTACCTGTTCACCTATTAAAAGAAGCACAGGCCGGGTAACACCCGGGAGTAAGAAGAATCTACTGGTATAGCTATTAAGGAAGCACCGGTGAGATAACAAGCAGAACGACTGTAAGATGAAGTTAGAAGCAATCAGTCCACAAGGAACTGAATAAGACAGCCAGTCGATTAAAGACCATGAGCCCAATTTGGAACTCGGTCACCTTTGTCAAGCCAGAGAGCTTTCTCAGGGCTAGACAATCTGTTTTATGTGCCCTACAGGAAAGAGGTCAGCATGAGAAGGATCCTGTTGCTGCTCGCCCTGATCAGGATGAGCAGCGGCGACCAAGGAGACATGGAAGAATCCCTCATTTACGGGTGTTCAGGAGCGAGAGCACTGATCGTAACCGCTGGGGGTGGACCCCGAGACGTGGAGAAACTCGTCGTTTAGGCCCATGAGGGAAGATGGCCAGGGTAGCTGGGATCTAATTCTACCCGCTACCCCAGCCAGGAAGGTTTTACCTACGGGGAGGCCTCAGTTTCATGCCCCCGGATATGGATCATCGCTGCCCGGGTCAGTGTTACAGAGGGGAAACGTGTATGTTTGACTTGCAAAGGGAACATTCCCCTGGGAAGATGGTGGTGGCTCAGAAAACTCAGCAAGGACACATGGGACCAGGAATCAGACTGGGAAAGACTCAGTAATGATACGTACCGCACCATCACGGGAACACGGGGAGGAGTAAAAGTGTGTTGGGACAAATGGTGGGAATCCGAACAAGGAATTCACTTTTACATGTGGTGATCAGAGAGTATTTGTCCCACAGGCATATCGATCACCTTCGCCAGGCAATGGCAAGATGAAGGGGACGGGATGGGGTGGGATTCTAGCCTACACGGTGCACGGTCCCACACTCCCCACTCCCAATTAATGCCACCGAACTAAGAGCACACATTAAGAAACCCCTGCCCACAACCCCGCCAATACGCACAGTAATAGAAAGGTGACCTACCACCACCAAGGGACCTGGGAACAGATTAGTATTGGTACCGACTGAAAAGGTGTTATATCAGGGGGTACATTATGCAGTAGCTTCAGTAATATTAAACCTTACCGAGGTACACCTGCCTGCATGGTGTCCGAAGGAAACAGAGCTGCTATATTAGGCCCTACTTAGAGGCATGTTCAAGAAATTTTATGAGTTAGACTTTGGAAATGGAGACAAAGCAGACCTATACACTCTAAACGCGAGGGACACCATGGGCTCGGGGAGACCTAGAAGGGGAATCATAAACGACGTTTTCATTACCTACAATACAGCATCCTCTGCAATAAATAGCTTAGATGACATAGAACTGCAAACACAGATAAACAGTTTAAAGACCCAATTGAGAAAAATCCTGAAACAGAAGAACACAGTAGTAGAATCAGAACTAGACGAGGACCAGGCTATGACGGTCCATGGAAAAGAAATAGTGGCTGAGCTGGAAAAACATGCACAGACAGTGAATGCACTTATACGGGAGGGTAGAAACGCTTCTGACCAGACTGCACAGAACGAGGTGTGCGTACTGTATGGGGCATGGTTGTTGGGCGAGGGCCGCAACAACCTGGTGGATATAAAACAAGGTGTAGTCCCCTCTTGGATCAGGAACAAGCACCTCGCAGCCCTCCACCCGTACAGCAATTCATTAAGCCCATGCCAGCTCTGCCTAGCCTCTGAAACCTTGTCCCAGTAGACTGTGGGAAATCTAACCACACTATTATGGGGATAGTATTAATGATGCCGGTCATGGGTGGGACAGGTGGAGAACATTGGAGTTATTCAGGGAGGTGCACACATTCGTTTCACAGCGGTCCTACCCTATGTCATAAAGTGGGAGCACGCTGTAACGGGTACTGACCTCTCCGGGTGCCAGAGCCGGGGTGCAAACGTAATACTGTGTCCCCAGTACTTGAGTGCCCATTGAAAGTCACAGTGTGGGTTTAAAGCTGCTGGCGCACAGCCCATTAACTGCAACATGGAAGTAATGGCACAAGACCAGGTCCCTCCACAGGTAACATACACAGGGGCTGGGACATATTGTGTCACCACCAGTGAGCCCCACTACCAACATGGACACTTCTGGTGTCTGGTAAGTAACAGCAGGTTTTGCTTCAAACCTGAGGCATCAGTTCAAGTGGCCCAGGAACAGATTGTCCCCATTCCTGAACCCTCCACTGTCCACCTCACTGTGAAGGAAAACATTACAAACCTGCAGGATTATGTTGTACATTTTGGCTATGCAATTCCCCCTCTACCCAAACATCTTACCGCTCTGCTAAAAGCTGTAATTATCTCACAAAAACAAACACAAAAACCATTGAGATACTACCATGTTTAATTTGTGTCTGATTTTATCTGCTGTAAACTGCAACATCACAAGTGTTGTAAGAGCGTTACTTAAATGTTTTGACTATGTACCTTTATTTTACCGAACTTAAGACGTGTTTGACTATGGACCTTTATGCTACTTGAGAATGTGTTTTGACTATGTGCTTCGTTTTATTTGATTTAAAGTTGTGTTTGACTGCATACCATTACTTGACTGTGAAAACCGAGTTAAAGAGGGATATCATACCCCCTCTCTGCTATAACCGAATTGTAATGACTGTATTCGCCTGTAAATTGCATTCCATTTCAACGGGGGATACAGGTTATGTTTACCTAGTATAAATGCAGGGAAGGTTGACTCTCGGGAGCAGGAATTTTGCTTACCTTGTTTGACACCCAAGGAGTGTAGAGTGTCAACAGGGGGGACTGCAGAGAGCAAAATTCACCAGAACCCCACACCCTGTGTTTGGACTGATTCGAAAGGAAATTTAATTTGGGATTATCTATCGAAAAGTTTGGAACACTAAAGTGCTTATGGAAGAAACTACGAACTTTAATAGAGTTATGAACTTTTACAAGACAAATTCAAGCCTGTGGGCGGACCCAGGGAACAAAGGGCGCCCACTTGATTATTGGAACAGTCTGGGTGTGAGGACTGAGGTAACCTGTCTGGAAGAATGAGTATTTGGAAATCGTCCTCCACAAGAGACATTACCATCACAGTATCACCCAGAGATAGCTCCCCATCAACATGGGTCTGGACAAATCATGTTCAGCAGATACATCACAAAGAGGCCCAATCCAGCCTGTATGCAAAACACTAAGCACAAAAGGACATTGCAATTACCAAACTAATATTTCCATCAGGAAACAGTTTTTTGAAGATCAACCCACCCAAGACATAGCAACTTTAACGAGCCCGCCAAAATATTACAAAGAAGAACCAAGCCCGACAAAATTATACAAAGGATTGTGAACAGATTGGGCGGCAAGATTAGAACACTGAAATCGTATAACTGCCCCTGTTTTTAAACAGAGGTTAGTGGGGGAGAGAGGTGGCCGCTACTACCTCATCAAGACAAGGAGAGAAACCAACGTGATAGTTGTAAAACTAACTTCTCCAGCCTCAAAGTCTTGAAATCCTGAAGTTGCGGTTTGAAACAAAAGGTCCCTTGCTAGTAGATCGTCCCTGACTGCCCGTGATTGTCCTTGAGTGCACCATTAACAGGTGTTGATGGCCCCATTACTGGCCGCATTGTCCCTTGCAATGGCGTGAATCGCTGTTCAGCTTGCCATTGTCTCTGTCGAACTCCCCCTCTGGGTTCGACTACATGTTGGGGCATGCCTGACTGCCCTTGTCTGCCTGGAGAACTGTGTGCTGCTTTAACAATGTTGAATCTCTGTCCCAACCATTCCTTAACACAGTACCTCTCGTCTGTTCTGCTCGTGGCCATGCTCGCGTGGTTTAAATCCCAGTTTCTTGTCGCCATTGATACGTCCTTACTACACAGTATAAATGCACACGAGGCCCATGCTTGAGAGAAGGTCAGTCTGTGACCTGTCCTTTATTCCTTAGCACTCAAGTGATGAAGGTGGGTGGAGCTTCCCCTTTTATACCTGAAGGTCCAGGTTAGGAGTGTCTCCCACCTAGTGGTCAGTGTTCTCACGGTGTACAACTTAGGTCAGTTTATACATGGGTTACAATGCTGGTTGAATACATGACAAATGGGAAGAAAATCAGGAATAAAATGTAGGGAAGAAACGAAAAGGTAGAGTGTCAAAGAGAGAAGGAAAGAAAGTGAAATATGTTAATGAATGACATGGAAGTGGCGCTGAATGCAGTTTCCATGTGAGCAGCCCAGAGTGTGAATATCCCACAACACAATCTTGGTGATCGCGGATGGGTGCCAGCAGCCGTGGGTTGGATTTATTTGTGTTTTAGAGGGTGGGTCGCCGGCTGCTGTGGTAAAGTGGGGGAGGGATGGTGGGGTTTGTGCCGCTTTCCCGAAGCGTGCCGCCCACACACACCGTCTGAGGCAGCGGGGGCTCGGCCGCCATGTTGAGGAGATGGCACCTCCTCCCCCGGGCCGGGCCCCGCCCCGACACTCTGGCAGCAGGTCGCTGCAATCCGGGCCGCCTTTCAGGGCTCTGATCTTCGCTTGTGGCTGCCTTACTTTCCCGGATATTTTAAACGTAACATCAACCTTCACATTCAACATGAAGAGCACATAATCTAAATTCTAGTCATTGCAATGCATAATTAATCCATTATAATACCATGCTCGAGAGAATGAAATGCAAAAATACTTTTGTATGGAAACAAGTGCTGGATGAAAATGATTCTATTTCAATAAAAGCTGGTTGACAAGCTTTACTTCATTTACTTAAGAACAAAGACACAACAGCCAATATGCACATCATTTGTATATGATGCCACTGCAATGAAAATGTCGCCTGTGTTTGAATTTTTCCTTCCTCCTTGAAAAGAAAGACTGGATCAACTGGGCTTGTATTCACTGGAGTTCAGAAGAATGAGAGGGGATCTCATAGAAACGTTTAAAATCCTGACGGGTTTCGACAGGTTAGATGCAGGAAGAATGTTTCCAATGTTGGGGAAGTCCAGAACCAGGGGACACAATCTAAGGATAAGGGGTAAGCCATTTAGGACCGAGATGAGGAGAAACTTCTTCACCCAGAGAGTGGTGAACCTGTGGAATTCTCTACCACAGAAAGTTGTTGAGGCCAATTCACTAAATATATTCAAAAAGGAGTTAGATGTAGTCTTTACTACTCGGGGGATCAAGGGGTATGGCGAGAAAGCAGGAATGGGGTACTGAAGTTGCATGTTCAGCCATGAACTCATTGAATGGCGGTGCAGACTCGCAGGGCCGAATGGCCTACTCCTGCACCTATTTTCTATGTTTCTATGTTTCTATCCTCAAAACATTCTATAAGATTTGTTAAGCATGATTTCTCTTTCATAAAACCATGCTGACTTGGACCGATCCTGTCACTGCTTTCCAAATGCGTTGCTATTTCATCTTTAATAATTGATTCCAACATTTTCCCCATTACTGATGTCAGGCTAACCGGTCTATAATTCCTCGTGTTCTCTCTCCCTCATTTTTTAAAAAGTGGTGTTACATTAGCAACCCTCCAGTCCATAGGAACTGATCAGAGTCGATAGACAGTTGGAAAATGATCACTCATGTATCCACTATTTCTAGGGCCACTTCCTTAAGTACTCTGGGATGCAGACTATCAGGCCCCGGGGATTTATCAGCCTTCAATCCCATCAATTTCCCGAACACAATTTCCTGACTAATAAGGATTTCCTTCAGTTCCTCCTTCTCACTCGATCCTCGGTCCCCTAGTATTTCCGGAAGGTTATTACGGCTTGCATCCCGCTGTAGGCAACTAAGCTCATACAGCAGTGCCTGGTCTCCAGTTGTCTTTGAACCCCTTGCCACTGGACCAAAACCTTGCTCTGCTAAGTCCGTGTGGTTGCCGGTGTGCAACAACCACTCCACTTTAAAAGAACTCACGCACAGGCATCTTCCACCCTTCAAAACAATTTATAAACATATAATGTGTAAGCATTTAGCTCGGGAAAAAGTTGGGCCTATTAAGGATTCAAAGAGAAATCTTCATGTAGAGCAGATGACATGGCGAAAGTATTAAATGAGCACTTTGCATCTGTTTTCACAAAGGAAGCGGGTGATGTGAAGGTTACACTATAACAGGAGAGGGAAGTTATGGACAGGATAGTCATAGATAGAGAAGATGTACTAAAAAGACTAGCATTACTGAAGGTTGGGAAGTTGCCTGATCCAGTACTTGCCCTCCTGTGATTTCCATGCTTGCTGAAAGAAGCAAAGGTAGAATAGCAGAGGCATTGGTCACAATCTTTCACCCCTCATTGGATACAGGAGTCATGGCGGAGGACTGCAGGGTTGCTAATGTTATAGCACTATTCAGGAAAGGGACTGGAGATAAACCATGAAGTTACATTATTAAAAATCATTATCAGGGACAAAATACATTTTCATTTGCAAAGGCATGAGTTAATCAAGGAGAGCCAGCCTGGACATGTTACAGGTAAATCATGTCTGACTAACTTGATTGAATTCTTTGCTGAGGTAACAGAGAAGGTTGATCAGGATAGTGCAGTAGATGTTGTATATATGGTCTTCGAAAAGGCATTCGTCAAAGTGCCACAGAGCAGGCTTATGAAGAAGATGGAAGCCCATCGGATCTTGGGGACAGTGGCAGGGTATGACACTGGCTCAGTGACAGGAAGCAGATGCATGGATGTTTTTCAGACTGGAAGGTCATTTGGTATTCCCCAAGGGTCAGTTTTAGGTCCAAAGTTGGCCCTATTGATTTGTATAAATAACCTAGACTTGGATGTAGGGAGCAGTTTTCTAAAGTAGGCAGAAAGCACTAAACTTGGTGTCGTGGTAGATAGTGATGAGAATTTTAGGCTTCAGGGTGACAGACAGGTTGGTGAAATGGGGAGAAGTGTGGCAGGTGGAGTTCAGTGCAGGAAAGTGTGAAGTGATGCACTGTGGGAGGACAGTAACTATAAACAGTGCGATTCTGAAAGTGTAGATGAACAGAGAGACCTTGGTGTCTACCTAACTCAAATCCTTAAAGGTGGCGGGCAGGGCAAATTGATAAGGTGGTTAAAAAAGGGTTTATAAATAGAGGAATAGAATATAAAAGCAAAGAGATCGTGCTGTAACTTTATAAATCACTGGTTAGGCCTCAGCTGGAGAATTACAGACAATTCTGGGCCCCGAGCTTCAGGAAAGATGCAAAGGCCTTACAAAGGGCAAGGAGGGGGTTTACCCGGGTGTTACACGGGATGAGGGACTTCAGTTATGGGGAGAGATTGGAAAAGTTAGGACTGTTCTCCTTGGAACAGAGAAGGTTACAAGGTGACCCAATCGATGAGAGGTTTTGATTGAGCAGATAGAGAAAGGTCATTCCCTCTGGCAGTGGGCCAATAACCAGAGGTCATCGATTCACAATCATTGGCAAAAGATCCAGAGGGGAGCCGAGTAAAACAATGTTCACTCAGGAATTTGTTGGGTTCTGGAACATTCTACCTGAAAAGCTGGTGGAAGCTGATTTCATCAATAATGTTAAAGGGAGTTGGACTTGAGGATGAGGAGGTGAGTGTCCTGGACAGAAAGCGGGGCTCTGGGACTGCTCTGTCACGGGCCCATTGACATCTTGCTGTGCGGCAAGTTTCTGACCTGGATATCACCGGCTTACAGCGTGGGAACCCCGGAAGTCCGAATTCAGCAAATCCTGGCCTCAACACGGTCCCTGACAGAGGTCAGCTGCATCCACAGGCCTGGCAGGAGATAGCACCGCGGGCCCATGACATGGGAGGTCCATCCCCACCCGGTCTGGGTCTTGGGTCTGGTTCCGGGCTGGGTCTGGGGTCTGGTCCCGGGCTGGGTCTGGGGTCTGGTCCCGGGCTGGGTCTGGGGTCTGGTATTGGGCTGGGTCTGGGGTCTGGTCCCGGGCTGGGTCTGGGGTCTGGTCCCGGGCTGGGTCTGGGGTCTGGTCCCGGGCTGGGTCTGGGACCTGGTCCCGGGCTGGGTCTAGTCCCGGGCTGGGTCTGGGGTCTGGTACGGGCTGGGTCTGGGGTCTGGTCCCGGAGGGGTCTGGGGTTTGGTCCCGGGCTGGGTCTGGTCCCGGGCTGGGTCTGGGGTCTGGTCCCGGGCTGGGTCTGGGGTCTGGTCCCGGAGGGGTCTGGGGTCTGGTCCCAGAGGGGTCTGGGGTCTGGTCCCAGAGGGGTCAGGGGTCTGGTCCCGGGCTGGGTCTGGGATCTGGTCCCGGAGGGGTCTGGGGTCTGGTCCCGGAGGGGTCTGGGGTCTGGTCCCGGAGGGGTCTGGGGTCTGGTCCCGGAGGGGTCTGGGGTCTGGTCCCGGGCTGGGTCTGGTCCCCGGTCCCAGAGGGATCTGGGGTCTGGTCCCGAGCTGGGTCTGGGGTCTGGTATTGGGCTGGGTCTGGGTTCTGGTCCCGGGCTGGGTCTGGGGTCTGGTCCCGGGCTGGGTCTGGGGTCTGGTCCCAGAGGGGTCTTGGTTCTGGTTCCGGGCTTGGTCTGGGGTCTGGTCCCGGGCTGGCTCTGGGGTCTGGTCCCGGGCTGGGTCTGGGGTCTGGTCCCGGGCTGGGTCTGGGGTCTGGTCCCGGGCTGGGTCTGGGGTGGGCTAGGTCTGGGGTCTGGTCCCAGAGGTGTCTGGGGTTTGGTCCCGGGCTGGGTGTAGGGTCTGGTCCCGGGCTGGGTCTTGTCCCAGGCTGGGTCTGGGGTCTGGTACGGGCTGGTCTGGGGTCTGGTCCCGGAGGGGTCTGGGGTTTGGTCCCGGGCTGGTTCTGGTCCCGGGCTGGGTCTGGGGTCTGGTCCCGGGCTGGGTCTGGGGTCTGGGGTTTGGTCCCGGGCTGGGTCTGGGGTCTGGTCCCGGAGGGGTCTGGGGTCTGGTCCCCGGCTGGGTCTGGGATCTGGTCCCAGAGGGGTCTGGGGTCTGGTCCCGGAGGGGTCTGGGGCTTGGTCCCGGGCTGGGTCTGGGGTCTGGTCCCGGGCTGGGTCTGGGGTCTGGTCCCGGGCTGGGTCTGGGGTCTGGTCCCGGAGGGGTCTGGGGTTTGGTCCCGGGCTGGGTCTGCGGTCTGGTCCCAGAGGGGTCTGGGGTCTGGTCCCGGAGGGGTCTGGGGTCTGGTCCCTGGCTGGGTCTGGGATCTGGTCCCAGAGGGGTCTGGGGTCTGGTCCCGGAGGGGTCTGGGGTCTGGTCCCCGGCTGGGTCTGGGATCTGGTCCCAGAGGGGTCTGGGGTCTGGTCCCGGAGGGGTCTGGGGTCTAGTCCCAGAGGGATCTGGGGTCTGGTCCCAGAGGGATCTGGGGTCTGGTCCCAGAGGGATCTGGGGTCTGGTCCCAGAGGGGTCTGGGGTCTGGTCCCAGAGGGGTCTGGGGTCTGGTGTCTGGTCCCGTGCTGGGTCTGGTCCCCGGTCCCGGAGGGATCTGGGGTCTGGTCCCGGAGGGGTCTGTGGTCTGGTCCCGGGCTGGGTCTGGTCCCTGGTCCCAGAGGGATCTGGGGTCTGGTCCCGGGCTGGGTCTGGTCCCCGGTCCCGGAGGGGTCTGGGGTCTGGTCCCGGAAGGGTCTGTGGTCTGGTCCCAGGCTGGGTCTGGACCCCGATCCCAGAGGGGGGCCTCCCTCTGCTCCACACCTTGAGGCGGGGGTGGGGAGGGGGTGGGTCTGATTCCCCCAACCACAGGAGTTGTTGTCCTAACCCGGGCTCTGAACACCTGGTCCCAGGAGCTTTTGTATGGGGTGGGGCGGGGAGGGGGATCAGATGGGGGGAAAGCTGGGGGTTGGGGAGGAGGGGGGAAGGAAAGCCCTCCTGCCCCTCCTGTCCACAATCAATGCTGTAAAGGCACCTTCTCCCCGAGGCAGTCCTGTTCAATGTGCTGCATTGTGTAGTTTGTGAAGCTTTACTTCTTTAAAGGCATGTTGCGGGGGTGGGGGTAGAGTGTACTGAGCCATCAGTAACGACTGGGTCTGGATGTTATGCCCATGTGTCCCTGCAGGCGATTCACATTAGCAGCAAGGAGTCATTGCACTCAATGTACAGCGAGCTGCAGCCGAATTCTCCCAGTGCTCCGAACACAAGCTCCCTAAATCAGCACAGGTCGGCATTCACACAGCACTGGGCCGGGGAACAAAGCCGGGCCATGTAGGTGCTGGGGGTGGGGGCAGTATCTGTGGTTGCTGCAGTCTCCATCCAATCCGTGCTGTACTCGGTGGGACTGATCGGTGCTGACACCGAGTGACACCATGCCCCGTGTCGGGGGATTCTCACTGCTCATCTCTGCACATAAAGTAAGCTTTGGCATATTGTGCAGAATCACTTGCAGGGGAAGTAACCCTAATATAGAGGGTAAATCATCCATATATTATAGAGTATGCACAATCTTTATTTGTTAATTAAATGGAGCAGTGGGAATGAGCTCGAATCACTGCAAACAGGAGCTGAGCACATGATGCACACACACTGGAACAGGAGCAGCCCTCTCAGCCTGGGATAGGATGCAGTTCAGGCTGTTCATGTGACGAACAACACCCCAGGAGCTCAGTTCCCCACCGTCCTGGATGGCGACTGTAACAACAGTCAATAAGCTCGACACCATCCAGGAGAGAGCAGTTTACTCTGCCACTGGACTCAGCAGCATTGTCCACATCCTGAGAAAAAATAAAGTAAGCTCTTCCTTCATGGGATTTGGGCAGCAAAGCTACACCAGTCACACAGTGACGACACTGATCAGTTTATTTCCAACACTTTCTGATGAAGATTGTGTCTGTATAACTCCTCATAGAATCAGAAAATGACGACAGGAGGAGGCCATTCGGCCCATCGTGTCCGTGTCAGTCAAACAAGAGCCCAATCCCACCTCCCAGCCCTCACTCCGTAGCCCTGCAGGTTATAGCTCTTTAACAGCACATCCAAGTACTTTTTAAATGTGGTGCCTCGACACCCTTTCAGAGAGTGAGTTCCCGACCCCCACAACCTTCTGGGTGAAAAGACTTTTCCTCATTTCCTCTCTAATTCTTCTACCAATTACTTTAAATTTATGCCCCCTGGTTGTTGACCCCTCTGCTAAGGGAAATAGGCTCTTCCTATCCACTCTGTCCAGGCCCCTCATAATTTTTACACAATTAAATCCCCCCTCGGCCTCCTCTGTTCCAACAAAAACAACCCCAGCCTATCCAATCTTTCCTCACAGCTAACATTTTCCAGTCTTGGCAACATTCTTCTAAATCTCCTCTGTACCCTCTCCAGTGCAATCACGTCCTTCCTGTAATGTGGTGACCAGAACTGCATGCAGTACTCCAGCTGTGGCCTAACCAGTGTTTTATACAGTTTTATAAACTCCTTGCTTTTGTATTCTATGCCTCGGCTAATAAAGGCAAGTATTCCGTATGTCATTTTAACTACCTTATTGACCTTGTGGATCTGTGGACATAAACTCCAAGCTCCCTCTGTTCCTCCACACCTCTCTGTATCCTTCCATTTATTGTGTATTCCCTTGCCATGTTGCCCCTCCACAAATGCATTACCTCACACTACTCTGGATTGAATTACATTTGCCACTGTTCTGCCCAACTGACCAGTCCATCAATATCTTCCTGCAGTCTACAAATTTCCACCTCAATGTCAACCACACGACCAATGTTTGTATCATCTGCAAATGTCTTCATTATGCCCCCTACATTTAAGTCTAAATCATTAATATATGCCACACAAAACAAGGGACCGAGCACTGAGCCCTATGGAACCCCACTGGATACATCCTTCCAGTCGCAGAAACACCCAGCAACCATTTCTACCCTTTGCTTCCTGCCTCTGAGCCAATTATTGATCCAATTTGCCCCTCTCCCTTGGATCCCATGGGCTTTTACTTTTTTGATCAGCCTGCCATGTGGGACCTTGTCAAAAGCCTTGCTAAAATCCATGTAAACCACATCGTATGCACTGCTCTCATCGACACTCCTTGTTACCTCCTCAAAAAATGCAATCAAGTTAGTCAGACATGTCCTTCCCTCAACAAATCCATGCTGACTGTCCTTGATTAATCTGTGTCTTTCTAAATGAAGGTTTATCCTGTCCCTCAGAATTAATTCTAGTAATTTTCCCACCACTGAGGTTACGCTAACTGGCCTGTAATTACTCGGTTTATCCCTTCCTCCCATTTTAAACAAAGGTACAACGTTAGCAGTTCTCTAATCCTCTGGCACCACTCCTGGAGCCAGAGAAGATTGAAAAATGATGGTCAGAGCCTCTGCTATTTCCTCCCTTGCTTCTTTCAATAGCCGAGGATATATTTCATCCGGTCCTGATGATTTATCGACTTTCAAAGATGCTAAGCCCCTTAATACCTCCTCTCTCACTATGTTTATCCCATCCGATATTTCACTCTCCTTCCTTAACTTCAACGTTGGCATCGTCCCCCTCTTTTGTGAAGACAGCCACAAAGTATTCATTAAATCCCTTACCCACATCCTCCATCTCCACACATAGATCACCACTGTGGTCCCTAATAGGCACTACTCTTTCCTTAGTTATCTTCTTGCTCTTTGTGTAATTATAAAATATCTTTGGGTTGTCTTTGATTCTACTTGCCAATATTTTTTTCATGCTTTCTTTGCTTTCCAAATGACCATCTTAATTTCACCCCTACACGTTCTACACTCTTCCAATCTTTCTGCAGTACAGGTTGAACCTCTCTTATCTGGTATTTTGCCGGACGAAGGGAGGTCACATTAAATTGGATGGTACCAGTACTGAGCAAGGGGAAATCGGGGCTGGCTGGCTTGGGGCTGGGAGTGCGACAGAGAGATCATGGGGGGTGGGGGGTGGGGAGGGGTTGCGAATCGCGGGGTCAGACCAGCGATTGCGGGAGTCGGCAGCGAGGAAGGACTTCAATTTGTTCATGTCGGAGCTCTGTGCATGCGCCACCCAGTGGCCAGGAATGGTGCCAGACAAGGGATGATTCCGGATAAGGGAGTCCCAGATAAGGGAGGTTTGACCTGTATTGAGCTCTCAATATGTGATCTAAACTTCTATTTTTTGCCTTCTCTTACCCTGTATGCACCTTGTCATCCAGGGGGCTCTAAATTTGGCAGTTCTACCCTTTTTCTTGTGGGAACATGTTTACCATGAACTCCATGCATCCCCCTCTTGAATGCCTCCCACTGCTCTGATGCTGATTTACCTTCAAGTAGCTGTTTTCAGTCCACTTTTGCTAAATCAATTCTCAACCTCGTAAAATTATCCTTCCCCCAGTTTTGAACCTTTACTCCTGTTTTATCTTTGTCCATATTCATAACGATGCTAAAACTAACTGAATTATGATCACTGGCACCAAAATGCTCTCCCACTGATACCCCTTCCACCTGCCCAGCTTCATTCCCTAAAACTAAATCCAGAACTGCTCTCCCTCTTGTTGGGCTTGCTACGTATTGACTAAAAAAGTTCTCCTGAATGCAATTGAGGAATTCTGTGCCCTCGATACCTTTTACACTGATAGACTAATTGAAATTGCCCATTATTACTTCTGGTGGCCACCCTTCCTTTGGTGGAACTCCCTTTGTATCAGGGTCCAGATAGTGAATCCAGGTAATCCACATACAGGTGCAATATAGAGAAAGTGTCCATTATTACGTTGCATGTGTGAAGGACGGAGACTTGATGTGCTTTCCCTGATGGGTGCCCAGTGCTGTGACTGGGAACACAAGGCGGTCGGTACTCTGTTCAGTCAGCACACTCTCAAACGTGAACCTGCAATGTTGGATAAGGATTGTTCTGAGGGATTAGTGCTGGATCCAGAGCGGTGTGATGGGCACCGTTGGCGAGACTGTAATGGAAGCTGGGGTATGTAAGTGACCATTCTGTGAGCAGCCTGTAGATACAGGGCTGTCGGAAGGGCCAGCACCTCCTGCTCTGGAATTTGCAAGTTGCTATGGCAATCTGATTTTATTAGGATCAACACTTTCACTGTCGCCAAATCCTTAAGGCTAAGATGTTGAGATTGCGATGGGTTGATGTTGCCTTCTTGTGGCCAGATAGCAATATTTGCCTGTTTTTAGCTGGCTTTGCTCTACTCAATGCGGGACTTCATATCCACTGATATTTCTGACAGTTTTGGGGCAAGATTTTTGGAAGAAATTTGCTTGAAAATAATTTCAGCTGCGTCGTAAACTTGAACAGAACCCAGTGAAACGGAATTGTAGATTTACTGACCCCAATATTAAATGGGAGCCGAGCTGGGTGGTGAAGGGGAGGCAGTCCGATATCGTGCGGGAAACCTGGAAGTAAGCTCAACATGTCGGTCAGTAGCTTTTTAAACTCAGCCAGCTCATTAATATTTTACTTCCAGGTTTGTCGTCCGTGGCATAATCTCAACTCCAGTATTTAAAGGGCCAATCTGAAAATACAATTTGGAGGAGTTGGGAAGCAGAAGAGGATTCGAGACGGGCCAAGACAGGATGCATTTCACTGATGCCTCCCTTGATGTGCTGCTGGGGACAGTGAGGAGCCGCCGAGAGATGCTCTTCCCCAGCAATGCAAGGTGCAATCAATGACCTAACAAGGACAACATGCATGCTCAACAGTGAAAGCAGCATGCTGTAGACAGAGCTAAGTGATCCCACAACCAACGGATCAGGTCAAAGCTCTGCAGTCCTGCCACATCCAGCTGGAAATGGCGGTGGACAATTATACAACTAACGGGAGGAGGAGGCTCCATGAATATCGCCATCCTCAGTGATGTGGGAGCCCAGCACCTGAGTGCAAAAGACAAGGCTGAAGCATTTGCAATCATGGTCAGCCAGACATGCCGAGTGGATGATCCCTATCGCCCTCCTCCTGAGGTCCCCACCATCACAGAAGCCAGTCTTCAACCAAGTTCATTCACTCCACGTGATATCAAGAAGTGGCTGAGTGCACTGGATACAGCAAAGGCTATGGGCCCCGACAACATCCCGGATGCAGTGCTGAAGACTTGTGCTCCAGAACTAGCCGCACCTCTAGCCAAGCTTTTCCAATATAGCTAAAACACTGGCATCTACCTGACAATTGCCCAGGTATGTCCTGTCCATAAAAAGCAGAACAAATTCAATCCGAACAATTGCCGCCCCATCAGTCGACTCTCAAGCATCAGCAAAGTGATGGTTGCACTGTCGACGACATATTCCAAGTGCCACTTACTCACCAATAACCTGCTCACCGATGCTCAGTTTGGGTTCCGCCAGGACCACTCGGCTCCAGACCTCACTACAGCCTTGATCCAAACATGGACAAATGAGCTGAATTCCAGAGATGAGGTGAGAGTGACTGTCCTTGACATCAAGGCAGCATTTGAGCAAGTGTGGCATCAAGGAGCCCAAGTAAAATTGAATTCAATGGGAATCAGGGAGTAAACTTTCCACTGGCTGGAGTCAGACCTAGCGCAAAGAAAGATGGTTGTGGTGGTTAGAGGCAAATCATCTCAGTCCCAGGACATCGTTGCAGAAGTTCCTAGGATGGTCCTAGGCCCAACCATCTTCAGTTGCTTCATTAATGGCCTTCCCTCCATCATAAGGTCAGAAGTATAGATGTTCGCTGATTGCACAGTGTTCAGTTCCATTCGCAACTCCTCAGATAATGGAGCAGTCCCGAACAACATCCAGGCTTGGATCTGATAATTGGCAAGTAACATTCGTGCCACACAAGTGCCAGACAATGATTATCTCCTACAAAAGAGAATCTAGCCACCTCCCCTTGACATTCAATGGCATTACCATTGCCAAATCCCCCACCATCAACATCCTGGGGGTCACCATTGACCAGACAATAAATACTGTGGCTACAAGACTGGGTCAGAGGCTGGGTATTCTGTGGTGAGTGTCTCACCTCCTGACTCCCCAAAGCCTTTCCACCATCTACAAGACACAAGTCAGGAGTGCGATGGAATACTCTCCACTTGTCTGGATGAGTGCAGCTCCAACAACACTCAACAAGCTCAACACCATCCAGGACAAAGCAGCCTCCCCATCCACCACCTTAAACATTCACTCCCTCCACCAACGACGCACCGTGGTTGCAGTGTGTACCATCTACAAGATGCACTGCAGTAACTCACCAAGGTTTCTTCAATAGCACCTCCCGAACCCGCGACCTCTACGACCTATAAGAAGAACAGCAGGTGCATGGTAACGCCTCAGCTCCACGTTCCCCTCCAAATCACACACCACCCTGACTTGGAAATATAATCGGCCATTCCTTCACAGTCGCTGGGTCAGAGTCCTGCAACTCCCTACCTAACAGCACTGTGGGACTACCTTCACTTTACGACTGAAATGGTTCAAAAAGGCAGCTCACCACCACCTTCTCAATTCGGCTTGGGCAATAAATGCTGGTCTTGCCAATGACACCCGCATTCCATGAATGCAGAATTTTTTTTAAATGGAGATGAGCCTCAACAAATTTCCCAATTTGCAACTGCGGAGGAGGCACTGGAAATCAGTGAAGGTTTGTCATGCCTGGCCGACGGAGATGGGAGCTAGACACACTAAAATATCAGTGACCCACATGTCATATGGCACTCATAAAAGTCCGCCCATTTTACCATCCAGTCTATGTCTTCTTGAGGTCTATCACTATCCTCACTGTTCACTATACTTCCAACTTTTGTGACATCTGAAAATTTTGAAATTGTGCCCTGTGCACCCAAATCATTAATATATATCAATATAAGCAGTGGTCCCAGTACCGACCCCTGGGGAACACCACTGTATACCTTCCTCCAGTCCGACAAACAACCGTTCACCACTACTCTCTGTTTCCTGTCACTGAGACAATTCCGTATCCATGCTGCCACTGTCCCTTTTATTCCAAGGGCTTCGACTTTGCTGCTTGCGTATTATGTGGCACTTTGTCGAACGCCTTTTGGAAATCCGTATACACGTCAACTGCATTGCCCTCATCAACCTTCTCTGTTACTTCATCAAATAACTCGATCAAGTTGGTCATGTTGACTTGATTTCAACTGCGAGTGAAATATGATCATCTTCAAAATGATAATTTACAACATTCTGACCTTCATTCATGCCTTTTATCTCACACCGATCCTTCATGTGTGCAGCAGGAGTTTGTCAAGGTTGTGGACAACAATTCCTCTGAAGAGCTGAGTCTTTCTATTTCCATCTCAAAGAAGCTGAGCTTCTGAGCTTAGAAAGACATGGATTAATCAAGGACAGTCAGAATGGATATTTTAAGGAAAGGTCGTCTCTGATTAACTTGATTGAATTTTTTGAGGAGGTAACAAGGAGGGTAGTGCATTTGAAGTAGTGTATATGGATTTTTGCAAAGCATTTGATAAGGTCCCAGATGACAGACTGGTCATGAAAGTAAAAGCCCATGGGATCCAGGGTAAAGTGGCAAGTTGGATCCAAATTGGCTCAGAGGTAGGAAGCAAAGGGTAATGGTTGATGGGAGATTTTGTGACTGGAAGGCAGTATCTAATGGGGTTCCGCAGGGCTCAGTGCTGGGTCCCTTGCTTTTTGTGGTATACATCAATGATTTAAACTTGAATGTAGGGAGGTATAATTAAGAAGTTTGCAGATGATACAAAAATTGGCCGTGTGGTTGATAATGAAGAAGAAAGCTGCAGATTGCAGGAAGATATCAATGGGCTGGTCAGGTGGGCAGAACAGGGGCAAATGGAATTTAATCTGGAGAAGTGTGAGGTAATGCATTTGGGGAGGGCTAACAAGGCAAGGGAATACACATTAAAAGGTAGGACACTGAGAAGTGTAGAGGAACAAAGGGACCTTGGAGTGCAGGTCCACAGAACTCTTCTGATAGAAGACAAAATAAACATTAAGTCAAGTGCCACCCAATCTGGGGAACACTCCAAACATTTTTCAAGGCGCTTTTTTGGGTTTTTTTTGTCTTTTTTGGAGGGTTTTTTGGGCCCTAAAATCATAATTTTTCAAGTGCCCCCTATAAAAGGGGAGGGGGACACTAAAAACAGCAATTAAAACAAATTAGACTTGCAGGTCCACAGAAATCTTTTGGGAGGAAACGAAAACATTAACTCGTGGCCCCCTGATCTGGGGGGCACACCAAACATTTACAAGGCCCTTTTTTTGTGTTTTTTTGGGGGGGGGGTTTGTGTTTTTGTTTTTTTTTAAAGTTTTTTTGGGCACTAAAATCATATATTTTTTCCTCCAAGTACCCCCTATAAAAGAGGAGGGGGACACTAAAAACACCGGGAATTAAAACAAATTAGACTTGCAGGTCCACAGATCCCTGAAGGTAGCAGGCCAGGTGGATAAGGTGATTAGGAAGGCATATGGAATGCTTGCCTTTATTAGCTGAGGCATTGAATACAAGAGCAGGGAGGTTATGCTTGAACTGTATAAAACACTAGTTTGGCCACAGCTGGAGTACTGCGTGCAGTTCTGGTCACCATATTACAGGAAAAATGTGATTGCACTGGAGAGGGTATAGAGGAGATTTATGAGGATGTTGCCTGGACTGGAGAATTTTAGCTATGAGTAAAGATTGGATAGGCTGGTGTTATTTTCTTTGGAACAGAGGAGGCTGAGGGGAGACTTAATTGAGGTGTATAAAATTATGAGGGGCCTAGAGTGGATAGGAAGGACCAATTTCCCTTAGCAGAGGGGTCAACAACCAGGAGGCATAGATTTAAAATAATTGGTTAGGAGGTTGAGAGGATTTGGGGGTATCCTGAACCCGGGGGAGGGGGTGTATCCTGAACCCGGTGAGGGTGTATCCTGAACCCGGGGGGTATCCTGTACCTGGGGAGGGGGGGTATCCTGAACCCGGGGGGGGGGGATATCCTGTACCCGGGGGGAGGAAAATTTCTTCACCCAGAGGGTTGTGGGGGTCTGGAACTCACTGCCTGAAAGGGTGGTAGAGGCAGAAACCCTCACCACATTTAAAAAGTACTTGGATGTGCACTTGAAGTACTGTAACCTGCAGGACTACTGACCGAGAGCTGGAAAGTGGGATTCGGCTGGGTAGCTCTTGGTCGGCCGGCGCGGACAGGATGGGCCGTGCTGTAAATGTCTACGATTCTGCCTGTGCATGCTGCGTTGTGGTCATGTGTGGTGTGAGCAGCACCCCTCACTGCTGTTCCCCCTCCCTCCACCCAGTTATAGGTCTATGAACAGCAGGCTGTTGCTGCTGGGCCAAGGGCCAAGCTCCAGTGTAAGGCAGTCATAGCGGCACCCATCCTGATCTGATGGAGAAAACATCCAGAGTGTAGAAAGTCCACTCTCACCGACAGTACTGTGAGCAGTGACTCTCCCACTGGCGGGGAAGCTCACCGCTGTGAGTGCTGAGTATTGGGTGCAGTATCTGCCTGAGATTGGTTCAGTATTTGGTGCAGTATCTGCCTCCCCCCCGGGTACAGGATACCCCCCCGGGTACAGGATACCCCCGGGTTCAGGATACCCCCCTTCCCCAAGTACAGGATACCCGCCCCCCCCGGGTACAGGATACCCCCCCCCCCCCCGGTTCAGGATACACCCTCCCCGGGTTCAGGATACACCCCCTCCCCCGGGTTCAGGATACCCCCCCTCCCCAGGTACAGGATACCCGCCCCCCCGGTACAGGATACCCCCCCGGGTACAGGATACACCCCTCCTCCTGCACCCATCCCTTCCCCCCGGTACAGGACACCCCTCTCCCCCCGCCCAAGCCATCCCGCAGCATGCCGCTGGCCACACCTTCAGTGCAAGTGTTTGCCAGGATCCCACACATCAACTCAACATGGCTCGAGTGCTCAAACTACATGGATCTGTTTCAGTTTCTGCAGGCAAGTTCAAATTGTGCGAATCAGCAATGAGGCCCAAAATTGTCCAAAAAAACACAGGCTCGTCTTATTAGCAGAGCACCCATTTAACGCCTGCTTATAGCGTTTGGCCAAAATAAACCCCTAACATTATAGACAGAGAGACAGGCGCCAGAGGGATGGATACTGGATACAGGCAAACATCCATCAAATCAACAGATACCAGACAAGATACACCTCGGAGAAACAGGCAAGCAGGCAAGGATAGGTCAGCACTGGGCAGGGAGAGGTTAGACAGACAGTGGATGGGCAGAGAGATGACCATCAGAGACACAGTCAGCACTCAAACATAACCGGAGCCATGGAGGTCAGACAGACTTCAGACACACAGACAACAGAATGATGTTTATTTAAGAAACGGAATCCACGAAATAGAATGGTGATACGTCCTTACTACACAGTATAAATGCACACAAGGCCCATGCTTGAGAGGTCAATCTGTGACCTGTCCTTTATTCCTTAGCACTCAAGTGATGAAGGTGGGTGGGTGGTTTTATACCTGAAGGTCCAGGTTAGGAGTGTCTCCCACCTAGTGGTCAGTGTTCTCACGGTGTACAATTTAGGTCAGATTATACATGGGTTACAATGCTGGTTGAATACATGACATCACCTCCCCACCCAAAGTCTTATTGGGATCACAGGTTAAGTCTCTCTGGTGGTTTACGCTCCCTTGTAGAGCGCCTGAGTTGGGGCTCCGGTTGTTGGGTGCTGGCCTGAGTGTCTGCTGTTTGCAGTGCCTCAGGCCTGTCCGGACTGCCCACAGTGACTGGGCTCTCCTCCCTTTGGTTCCGGTGTTCGGTCACCTGTGGTGGAGTGAACTCTACATCGTGATCTTCCTCTGCTTCTTTTATGGGGTTGCTGAACCTCCTTTTGTTTGATCCACATGTTTGCGGCAGATTTGTCCATTGGTAAGTTTAACTACCAGAATCCTATTTCCATCTTTGGCAACCACAGTGCCTGCGAGCCATTTGGGCCCTGCAGCGTAGTTGAGGACAAAAACAGGATCATTTACATCAATACATCGCGCCCTCGCATTCCTGTCATGGTAGTGATATTGTGACTGGCGCCTGCTCGCGACAATTTCTTTCATGGTGGGGTGTATAAGGGATAATCTGGATTTGAGCATCCTTTTCATTCGTAGCTCTGCGGGTGGAACCGCTGTGAGCGAATGTGGTCGGGATCTATAGGCCAACAGGAGGCGTGATAAGCGGGTTTGTAGGGAACCCCCTTGGAATCTGAGCATCCCGTTTGATTATCTGCACTGCTCGTTCTGCCTGGCCGTTTGAGGCCAGCTTGAACGGTGCCGTTCTAACATGGTTAATTCCATTGCCTGCCATGAAATCCTGGAATTCAGTGCTTGTAAAGCACGGGCCATTGTCGCTGACCAAGATGTCCGGTGGACCGTGGGCGGAGAACATTGCCCGTAGACTTTCTACCGTGGCAGAGGATGTGCTTGAATTTAAAATGTCACTCTCGATCCATTTGGAGTAGGCGTCTACTACAATCAAAAACATTTTCCCCATGAAAGGACCTGCATAGTTCACATGGATGACCAAGGCTTGGCGGGCCATGGCCAGGGGTTAAGGGGGGCTTCCCTGGGCGCATTGCCCAGCTGGGCACACGTGTTGCACCTGCGAACACAAAGTTCCAGATCTGCGTCTATCCCTGGCCACCAAACGTGTGACCTGGCAATTGCCTTCATCGTGACAATGCCCAGGTGCCTATTGTGGAGTTCTCTGATGAACACCTCTCTGCCCATCTGGGGCATGACTACGCAGTTTCCCCACAGTAGGCAATCGGCCTGAATCGAGAGTCATCCTTCCGCCTGTGAAATGGTCTAAATTCCTCAGGGCATGCCCTGAATGTGGCTGCCCAGTCCCCATTCAGGGCACATTTCTTGACTAGAGACAATAGCGGGTCTCTATTTGTCCAGACTTTAATCTGACGGGCTGTCATGGGTGAGCCTTCGCTTCCGAAAGCTTCAACAGCCATGACCATCTCAGCACCATGCTCGATAGCCCCCTCAGTGGTGGCTAGTGGGAGCCTGCTGAGTGCATCAGTGCAGTTTTCGCTGCCCGGTCTGTGCCGAATTGTGTAGTCATAGGCAGCTAACGTGAGTGCCCACCTCTGTATGCGGGCCAATGCGTTTGCATTTATGGCCTTGTTGTCGGCCAAAAGGGACGTTAGGGGTTTGTGATCTGTCTCCAGCTCAAATTTCCTGCCAAACAGGTACTGGTGCATTTTCTTTACCACATATACACATGCGAGTGCCTCCTTTTCTACCATCCTGTAGCCCCTTTCTGCCTGGGACAGACTCCTGGAGGCATAAGCTATCGGCTGTAACTGACCCTTGGCATTGACATGCTGCAACACACACCCGACACCATAGGACGACACATCGCACGTTAACACAAGTTTCTTACATGGGTCATATAGCGTAAACAGATTGTTGGAACATAACAAATTGCGTGCTCTATTAAAAGCACTTTCCTGGCTGTCCCCCCAGACCCATTCACGACCTTTGCGTAGGAGCACGTGTAGCGGCTCTAACAGCGTGCTCAATTTGGGAAGAAAGTTACCAAAATAGTTCAGGAGCCCCAGGAACGAACGCAGCTCCGTCGTGTTACGGGGTCTGGGTGCTCTCTGGATCGCTTCCGTCTTGGATGCAGTAGGGTTGATCCTGTCTGCTGCTACCCTCATCCCCAGGAATTCTACCTCTGGAGCTAGGAAGACGCACTTCGCCTTTTTCAGTCGCAGACCTACCCGGTCCAGTCTGCGTAGCACCTCCTCCAGGTTGTGGAGGTGTTCTTCAGTATCGTAACCCGTAATGAGGCTGTCGTCCTGAAAAACCACGTCCCTGGAATCGACTTGAGGAGGCTTTCCATATTCCGTTGGAAAATCGCGGCAGCCGAGCAGATCCCGAACGGACATCTGTTGTACTCAAACAACCCCTTGTGTGTCGTGATGGTGGTCAGCTTCTTCGACTCACTCGCCAGCTCCTGGGACATGCAAGCTGAGGTCAGGTCCAATTTTGAAAAAAGTTTGCCACCGGATAGCGTCGCAAAGAGGTCCTCCGCTCTCGGTAGCGGGTACTGGTCTTGGAGTGACACCCGATTGATGGCGGCCTTGTAATCACCACATATCCTGACCGACCCATCCGCCTTGAGCACCGGCACAATCGGGCTCGCTCAGTCACTGAATTCGACTGGCGAGATGATGCCTTCGCTCAGCAGGCGGTCCAATTCGCCTTCTATCTTTTCTCGCATCACGTACGGCACCGCTCTGGCCTTGTGGTGTACTCGTCTGGCGTCCGGGTTTATGTGAATCACTACCTTGGCCCCCATGAAAGTGCCAATGCCGGGTTGAAATAATGAGTCAAATTTGCCCAGGACCTGTGAGCATGATACTCGCTCCACAGAGGAAATTGCATTGACATCGCCCCATTTCCAGATCATGACAGCAAGCCAACTCCTCCCTAGTAGTGCGGGACCGTCCCCTGGGACAATCGAGAGTGGCAATCTGTTCTCCGAATCTTTGTGGGTCACGACTACCGTGGCGCTGCCTAGCACCGGAATGATCTGCTTTGTGTAAGTCCGTAGCTGTGCGTCAATCGGCGATAATTTTGGCCTCCTGGCCTTGGATGCCCACAACTTTTCGAACTGTTTGATACCCATCAGGGACTGGCTGGCACCCGTGTCTAACTCCATTAATACTGGGATGCCATTGAGGAGCACTTTCATCATTATCGGTGGCGTCCTGGTGTATGAACTGTATACGCGCTCCACATGAACTCGCTGAACTTCAGCTTCCAGCGATTTCCCCCAGTGTCCATTTCTGCAATTTCTGCAGGTATTTTGCTCATCTCTGCAAACTCCGGCTGAGTGTGTGCCTCCACGCCTCCAGCACGAGTTGCGGTTTGAAACAAAAGGTCCCTTGCTAGTAGATCGTCCCTGACTGCCCGTGATTGTCCTTGAGTGCACCATTAACAGGTGTTGATGGCCCCATTACTGGCCGCATTGTCCCTTGCAATAGCGTGAATCGCTGTTCAGCTTGCCATTGTCTCTGTCGAACTCCCCCTCTGGGTTCGACTACATGTTGGGGCATGCCTGACTGCCCTTGTCTGCCTGGAGAACTGTGTGCTGCTTTAACAATGTTGAATCTCTGTCCCAACCATTCCTTAACACAGTACCTCTCGTCTGTTCTGCTCGTGGCCATGCTCGCGTGGTTTAAATCCCAGTTTCTTGTCGCCATTGATACGTCCTTACTACACAGTATAAATGCACACGAGGCCCATGCTTGAGAGAAGGTCAGTCTGTAACCTGTCCTTTATTCCTTAGCACTCAAGTGATGAAGGTGGGTGGAGCTTCCCCTTTTATACCTGAAGGTCCAGGTTAGGAGTGTCTCCCACCTAGTGGTCAGTGTTCTCACGGTGTACAACTTAGGTCAGTTTATACATGGGTTACAATGCTGGTTGAATACATGACAAATGGGAAGAAAATCAGGAATAAAATGTAGGGAAGAAACAAAAAGGTGGAGTGTCAAAGAGAGAAGGAAAGAAAGTGAAATATGTTAATGAATGACATGGAAGTGGCGCTGAATGCAGTTTCCATGTGAGCAGCCCAGAGTGTGAATATCCCACAACACAATCTTGGTGATCGCGGATGGGTGCCGGCAGCCGTGGGTTGGATTTATTTGTGTTTTAGAGGGTGGGTCGCCGGCTGCTGTGGTAAAGTGGGGGAGGGATGGTGGGGTTTGTGCCGCTTTCCCGAAGCGTGCCGCCCACACACACCGTCTGAGGCAGCGAGGGCTCGGCCGCCATGTTGAGGAGATGGCACCTCCTCCCCCGGGCCGGGCCCCGCCCCGACACTCTGGCAGCAGGTCGCTGCAATCCGGGCCGCCTTTCAGGGCTCTGATCTTCGCTTGTGGCTGCCTTACTTTCCCGGATATTTTAAACGTAACATCAACCTTCACATTCAACATGAAGAGCACATAATCTAAATTCTAGTCATTGCAATGCATAATTAATCCATTATAATACCATGCTCGAGAGAATGAAATGCAAAAATACTTTTGTATGGAAACAAGTGCTGGATGAAAATGATTCTATTTCAATAAAAGCTGGTTGACAAGCTTTACTTCATTTACTTAAGAACAAAGACACAACAGCCAATATGCACATCATTTGTATATGATGCCACTGCAATGAAAATGTCGCCTGTGTTTGGATTTTTCCTTCCTCCTTGAAAAGAAAGACTGGATCAACTGGGCTTGTATTCACTGGAGTTCAGAAGAATGAGAGGGGATCTCATAGAAACGTTTAAAATCCTGACGGGTTTCGACAGGTTAGATGCAGGAAGAATGTTTCCAATGTTGGGGAAGTCCAGAACCAGGGGACACAATCTAAGGATAAGGGGTAAGCCATTTAGGACCGAGATGAGGAGAAATTTCTTCACCCAGAGAGTGGTGAACCTGTGGAATTCTCTACCACAGAAAGTTGTTGAGGCCAATTCACTAAATATATTCAAAAAGGAGTTAGATGAAGTCCTTACTACTGGGGGGATCAAGGGGTATGGCGAGAAAGCAGGAATGGGGTATTGAAGTTGCATGTTCAGCCATAAACTCATTGAATGGCGGTGCAGGCTAGAAGGGCCGAATGGCCTACTCCTGCACCTATTTTCTATGTTTCGAACACCGGGAGTGTGTGACTACCCCACAACACCAAACAACGGAATAAATGTATCTCCAGCAGCAAAATGGTAAAACACTGGTCGCAATGTCCCTCCAGACCTGGACCCTGCACTCGGGGAGAAATGTCCCTCCAGCTCCCTTGCCTCTCCTCTGTTGATAAACTCTCTGCCGACTGAATTAAATGTTGCAAGTATCCGGCGCTTCCCCGAGCACCTACTGCCGAGATACCGAATGGACCTGCAGTGTTCTATTAATCACTCTTCCTCTCTACTCTGCTGCTATCCTGTCTGCTCGGTTCGTTTGACTCAGTCTCTGATTTTCTCCCAGTCGATCAGTTTGTTGATTCAAATCAAAATCTTGAAGTGTAAATCTTTTCCGCACGCAGAACACAAGAAACTGCTTTTGTAATCAGCCTGGGGGCAGAGCCAGGGTACGGGCAGGGTGGGGTCAGGGTATGGGCAGGGTGCGGGCAGTGTGGGGTCAGGGTACGGGCGGGGTGGGGGCAGAGCCAGGGTACGGGCGGGATACGGGCAGGTGCAAGGTGGGGTCAGGGTACGGGCAGTGTGGGGGCGGGGTACGGGCAGGGAGGGGGTACGGGCAGGGTGGGGAGCAGGGTACGGGCAGAGCCAGGGTACAGGCAGTGTGGGGAGCAGGGTACGGGCAGGGTGGGGGCAGGGTACGGGCAGGGTGGGGGCGGGGTACGGGCAGAGCCAGGGTACAGGCAGTGTGGGGAGCAGGGTACGGGCAGGGTGGGGGCAGGGTACGGGCAGGGTGGGGGCGGGGTACGGGCAGGGTGGAGAGTAGGGTATGGGCAGAGCCAGGGTACAGGCAGTGTGGGGAGCAGGGTACGGGCAGGGTGGGGGCAGGGTACGGGCAGGGTGGGGGCGGGGTACGGGCAGGGTGGGGAGTAGGGTACGGGCAGGGTGGGGAGTAGGGTATGGGCAGAGCCAGGGTACAGGCAGTGTGGGGAGCAGGGTACGGGCAGAGTGGGGGCGGGGTACGGGCAGAGCCAGGGTACAGGCAGTGTGGGGAGCAGGGTACGGGCAGGGTGGGGAGTAGGGTACGGGCAGAGCCAGGGTACAGGCAGTGTGGGGAGCAGGGTACGGGCAGGGTGGGGAGCAGGGTACGGGCAGGGTGGGGAGTAGGGTACGGGCAGAGCCAGGGTACAGGCAGTGTGGGGAGCAGGGTACGGGCAGGGTGGGGAGCAGGGTACGGGCAGAGCCAGGGTACAGGCAGTGTACGGGCAGGGTACGGTCAGGTGCAAGGTGGGGGCGGAGTACGGGCCGGGTGGGGGCAGAGCCAGGGTACGGGCGGGGGCTGCTGCTGCTGGAGATCGCACGCCACAGAGCGGCTCCCTCACTGAGCCCTCACTCCCAGCCAATTCACTCGGAATCTCTCACATACAAATCTTCCACCCCCAGATTGGTCATTCCTGAAACTTAACTCCTGAACCATTTACTCCCAAATCGCTCACTGCCACATTCCCGGCTACTGACAGATGCCGGATGCCGGAAAGCTGCTTCCCTCGCTCCGAGATCCAGCTGTGCCTTCCACACACTGTGTCCCACTCCATGTCAGCCGCTCACCGACAGCTTGTGACCCGGCCCCCAGCCCAGCCCAGCCCCCCCGGCCCCCTCACCTGCAGCGCGATGCTGTGAGAGCCGCTCACTCCCCGGTCCCGCCGCTAACTCGCTTCATTCCCGGGCTTCCCGCAAACACTGCCAGGATCCGCCGCTCCCGAGTCCCAGGCATCGAAATCAGCGTTCCCGCATCGCCAGAGCCAGCGTCCCGGTGTGTGAGCGCTCTGTCCCGGTGTGTGAGAGCGCTCTGTCCCCGGTCTGAGAGCGGTCTGTTCCCGGGTCTGTCCCCGGTCTGTCCCCGGTTTGTGAGCAGTCTGTCTCCGGTCTGTCCCGGGTCTGAGAGCGGTCTGTTCCCGGGTCTGTCCCCGGTCTGAGAGCGCTCTGTTCCGCCGGTCTGTCTCCGGTCTGTCCCTGGTCTGTCCCGGTGTGTGAGCGCCTCTGTCCCGGGTCTGAGAGTGGTCTGTTCCCGGGTCTGTCCCCGGTTTGTGAGCAGTCTGTCTCCGGTCTGTCCCGGGTCTGAGAGCGCTCTGTCCCCGGTCTGTCCCGGGTCTGAGAGCGCTCTGTCCCTGGTCTGTCCCGGTGTGTGAGCGCCTCTGTCCCGGGTCTGAGAGTGGTCTGTTCCCGGGTCTGTCCCCGGTTTGTGAGCAGTCTGTCTCCGGTCTGTCCCGGGTCTGAGAGCGCTCTGTCCCGGGTCTGCGAGCGCTCTGTGAGCAGTCTGTCCCCGGTCTGTCCCGGATCTGCGAGCGCTCTGTCCCCGGTTTGTGAGCGGTCTGTCTCCGGTCCCGGTGCGGGAGCCTCTCGCTCTCTGTCCCTCTCGATGCGGCCCCCCCGTGTATCAGCGAAGCCTGAAATCCGTGCTGGGCTCGGGTGTTTGCAGTACCTCCCTCCGCTCCGGACCGTCACCGCCCACCCACAGTCCGCAACCCGCCTGTAGGGCTGCGCTCCGGCATGGGGGAGAAAAACACACACTTGCATTTATATAGCCCCTTCCCCCACCTCAGGACGCACCAAAGCGCTTTACCGCCAATGATGGACTTTCGGAGTGTAGACATTGTTATAACTAGGGAAACGCGGCAGCCAAATTGTGGACAGTAAGCTCCCACAAAAAGCAATGTGATAATGACCAGATAATCTGTTTTAGTGATGTTGATTGAGAGATAAATATTGGCCCCAGGACACCAGGGATAACTCCCCTGCACTTCTTCAAAATAGTGCCGTGGGATCTTTTACTTTCACCCGAGGGAGTAGATGGGCCTCGATTTAATGAAAGACGGTATCTCCAACACTGCAGCACTCCCTCAGCACTGCACTGGAGTGTCGGCCTAGAATTTTTTGCGTTTCAGTCTCTGGAGTGGAACGTGAACCTACAACCCTCTGACCCCGAGGCAGGGTGCTTTCCATTGAGCCACAACTGACACGGATGTAGATGAGAATGGAGATAGGGGGAGGATGGAGTTGGGGGATGATGATAGCTATCGGAATGGAGCTGGAGAAATGGGGGAAGATGGAAATGGGGATGTAACTGATATAGGGATTGAGATGGAGATGGAGAAGGGATGGCATGGAAGGTGGGAATAGGGCTGGAGGTGGGAATGGAGATGTGGATGGTGCTGGTGTTAGGAAGGCAATGAAGCTGGAGAAAGAGATGGGGATTATGATGGTGTTGGGAGATGGAGAATGAACTGGAGGTGAGGCTGGAACTGGTGTTGAGATGGGGATGGAAGTGGGTCCAGAGCTTGGTTTGGAATGGAGAGGTGGCTGGGATTGGGATGTGGTTAGAGAAGGAGATGGGGTTGGAACCTGTGTTGGAATGGGGATTGGGTTGGTGCTGGTATTCGATTAAGCTGATATTGAGGTTGGGATGGAGATGAGAATGCAGCTGGTGTTGGGATGGGCCAGAACTGGGGTTGTGACAGGGATGAAATCGGGATGGGTGTGCAATCAAGCCCGGGATTGGGCTGGGATGGATAATGGGCTGGAGCTGGAGTGCGATGGAGATTATGGGTCTGGAATGGGAATGTGGAATGGAGATGCGATTGGGATCTGGATTGGGATGGTATTGGGATGGAAGTTGACATAGAACCATTGTTCGGATAAGGATAATATTGGGATGGGGCTGGGAATGAGTTTGTGATGGAGATGGAGTTGCAATGGATGTGCTGCTGTTGGTAGGATGTCAAAGGGATTGGATGGTGTTAGGATGGAGAAGAGCCTGGAGTTGGAGATAGGGCTGAAGCAGCTCTTTGGACAGGGTCGGGGTTGGAAGGGTCATGGAGACAGGGGTGAAACTGATGTTGGGATGGGTTTGGGGCAGTATTGGCATGAGACTGACGATGGGTTTGCAATACAGCTTGGACTGGAATCATTGTTCGGATGGGAATGGGAAGAGGTTGAGATGGTGATGGAGGGAAATATGATTATGAAATGGATGGTGATGGGCCAGGGGTTGCATTGGGATAGAGCTGGGGGTTGAAAGAAAGACTTGCATTTATATAGCACCTTTCATGGCCACCAGGAAACCAATGACTCACTGTTGTAATGTTGGAAGCACAGCAGCCAATTTGTGCAGAGCAAGATCCCACAAACAGCAATGTGATCATGACCAGATGGTCTGTTTTAGTGATGTTGTTTGAGGGATAAATATTGGCCAGGACATCCAGGGATAACTCCCCTGCTCTTCTATGAAATAATGCCATGGGATCTTTTATGTCCACCTGAGAGCAGAAGGGACCCCAGTTTAACGTCTCATCTGAAAGATGGCACCTCAGACAGAGCAGCGCTTCGTCAGCACTGCACTGGAGTGTCAGTCTAGATTTATGTGCTCAAGTCCCTGGAGTGGGATGTGAACCCACAACCTACTGACTCAGAGGCGAGCATGCTACCCACTAAGCCACAGTTGACACATGGTTGCCATGGAGATGCGGCTTTAACTGGGGTTGAGGAACATGTTAGGTTCTATATTGGGATAGGTTTGGGATGAAGCTGGGGCTGGAGCTGTGTTTGGGATGGGATGGTGATTGGACTCTGCCTTGTATTAGGATGAGATTGTGGATGGGAGTGAGATGGAGATGGGGCTTGAGCGAGAGTTGAGAAGGAGATGGGCAGGAGCAAAGATTGGGATGATGATTGGGTTGGGATGGAGATGAGGATGGAGGTAAGGTTGGGTGGGAATGCAAAGGAAAAATTTGGATGAGGCTGGAGATGGGGATGAAAAGGCTGATGGAAATGGAAATGGGGTTGGGGCTGGTGTTCATATTGGAGATGGGATGGAGACTGGGATTGGGATGGGGATGGGACTGAGCTGGGATAGGGATGGGGATTAGGATGGAGAGGGGATTGAGCTGGGATTTGTAGAATGTTTGGATTGGAATAGTGATGAAGCTGGTGTTGGGATGGGATGGAAATGGAGATGGGGCTGGAATTTGGATTCAGATACAGATGATCTGGAGTTGGGGCTGGGATGGGGCTGGAATGAAGATATGGATTGCTTTGTGCTGCACATTGGGCAGGTGCTGGAGTTGGGATGGGGATGATGCTTGTTGTGGAATAGGGATTTATAAGAGACAGGAGCTGATGTTGGAATTGGACTCGATGGGGGATGGGGATGGTATTGGGATGGTGCTGGGAATGTGGTTGGGGTGGAGCTTGGATTGAAACTGTTGTTCAGATGAGAATGAGATTGGGATGGGGCTGGACATGGGGTTGTGATGGACATAAAGCTGTGGTTGCAATGAATCCTGTGGTGGCAGTGGGATGCAGATGGGATTGGGATCAGGATGGAAATGAGGCTGGGGATAGTATTGGGATAGATCTGGGGATGGAAATAGGAAACTGATGGGATGGAGATGGGACTGGAATTTGTGTTGTGACTAATTGGGATAGGGATGGACATGACTGCGGTGTATTTTGGATGAGGCTGATAGGGTTGGTTTGGCGATTTTAGGATGGTACTCGGGTTAGGATAGAAAGGAAGATGGTATAGGGTTAGAAGAGAGCTGCAGATTGGTTTGGGATAGATATTGGGCTGGAATTGGGATAGGAATGATAGGGCAGGAGCTTGTTGTACCACCAGTGTCCTCTCTTATTTTATTATTTCCAATGCTCTCTTTTCCTGTTTTGTTTATATTTAGGCTGGTTATGTTTCTTGTAGATCATTTACTAGTTTAAAGCCTTTGCCCACCTCTCTACTTACCTTTTTCACTAGGACACGGGTCCCATCCTGGTTCAGGTGGAACCCGTCCCATCGGTACTGCTCCTTCCTGTCCCAGAACTGGTGCCAATGTCCCATGACAAGGAATCCCTCTTTCTCACACCAGCTCTTTAGCCACGTGTTAATTCTCCTGGTCTGTCTGCTTCTATGACAATTTGCACGTGGCTTGGGCAATAATCCAGAGATTATTACCCTCAAGGTCCTGCTTTTTAATTTAGAGCCTAACTCCTGATACTCTTTTAGCAGGACCTCCTCCCTGTTCCTACCTAAGTTGTTTGTTCCAACATGGACCACGACAACTGGATTTACCGTTCCCTTTCCAAGTTCCTCTCCAGCCACCATGTGATATCCCTTACCCTAGCACCGGGTAGGCAACACATACTTTGGGATTCTCATTCTTGGCTGCAGAGGATGCTATCTATCCCCAAAATATAGAGCCCCTATCACTACCACATTTCTACCCTGCTCTGCCCCCCACTTGGACAGCATTATGATCCACGGTGTCTTGGTCTGCATTGTCTTTCACCTTGTCCTCACAGGTAGCGAGTACATTGTATGTGTTGTACAGGACCAGTGTCTGCAGGACGTCCTCTCACCCTCTCCTAAATCCCCACTACCTGGCTCCCTAACTGTCACACCCTCTCTTTCCCGAACCTGTGTTTTCCTCTGGGTGTGACTGTATTCTGGATAAAACTGTCCAGAAATTCCTCCCCCTCCCTTATGTGTCGGATTCACACTCTAATTACACTTATCCAGAGAGAGTTGAGATGGAGACATCTCTTGCGGATGGGTTTGCTCGGGACAGTCTCGCTGTCCACAAACTCCCACATACTGCAGCCCAGACACACAACCTGCCCGGCCACATCTTAATCTAGCCTTATTTTATTTATTTCATTAGTTAAAGTCTTCATTCAATTATTATTTATAGTTATATTAATTAGTTTAACCAGTTAAGCTACAAATTTAATAAAGTATGTTATAGTTTTCCAGTCCTGGTTTAAAGTACTCTCCTAGGTAGAGAGAAAAGCACCTGAATATTCACCAACCAATCACCTACCTGCTGTCCTGTGATATTACTCCTTGTTTTGTTTGGAAATTTTCGAAGGTTCTGTTGCTGCCCCTGCCAGTTAGGTCTGCACTGTGTCTCCCTCGCCGCTTTATGTCCCGTCATTGCCGGTTCCAGTTAGGTGTAGATTGGGCTGCAGTTGGGATGGGGATGGAGTTGAGGTTGGGACAGAGTTGTAATAGGTATGAACATGGGCTGGCATTGAATTGAGCTGATATTGGGATTGGGATTGGATGGAGTTCGGACAGACGCTGATGCCGTAACTGGGGTTGGGTTCGGGATGAAGGTGGGGTGGGTTTGGAATGGAGCTGCAGATTAAGCTGTGATGATATTGGACTGGAGCTAGTTGTGCAATGAGGATGTAAATGTGACTGGAGCTGGAATTTGGGCTGGAATAGGGATCAGGATAGGGATAGGGATGGAGATAGGGATCAGAATCAGGATTGGGATGGAGATAGAGATGGGGCTAGGGATAGGGATATCGATGGAGATTGAGATGGGGTTAGGGATAGGGATAGGGATAGTGATCAAGATAGGGATAGGGATAGGAATAGGGATGGAGATAGAGATGGGGTTAGGATCTGGATTGGGCTAAGGTTGGCATTAGGATGTTATTGGAGTGAGGATGGGAATGGGATTGGATTGGACGTTGGATGGAGCCATTGTTGGACAACATATTGGGATTGGCCTGGGAATGGGGTTGGGAAGGAAATGAGCTCGAGCTGGTGTTAGATTGAGATCAGGATGAGTTGTGGCTGGTATTGGTACAGGGCTGGTGATGGATCTATGATGGAGGGGAACTAGATCTGGATTGGATTGCACCTGGAGCTGCGATAGAGTTGGGGATGGAAATTGAGCTCTGGAGTTTATGGGGTGAGAATAGAAATGTGATTGGTATTAGGATTGGGTGTGGGTGGGGATGGGGTGGGGTGGGGATGGGGTGGGTTGGGGTGGGGTGGGTTGGGATGGGGTGGGGTGTGTGGGGCAGGGTGAGGATGGGATCGGGTGGGCGGGGTTGGGATGGGGTGGGGTGGGAAGGGTTGGGATGGGGTGGGCGGGGTTGTAATGAGGTGGGTGAGAATGGGGTGGGTAGGGATGTGAAGGGGCGGGGCAGGGTTGCGATGAAGTTGGGGCTGCTTTTGGGATGCAGATGGAGATGTGGCTGGAGCAAGGATTGGATGGGGATCTGGTGCAGCTGGAAATGGAGAAGGTGCTAGACCTAGCATGGGGATTGGACTGCAGTTGGTTTCAGGATGAAATGTGACTGGTATTGGGATGTAGGTGGGTCTGTAGCTGGGGTTAGGATGGGGAGAAGATCGGACCGGAGGTGTTGGGATGTAGGTGGGTCTGTAGCTGGGGTTAGAATGGGGAGAAGATCGGACCGGAGGTGTTGGGATATAGGTGGATCTGTAGCTGGGGTTAGAATGGGGAGGAGAGAGGACAGGTGGTGTTGGGATGGAGGTGGATCTGTAGCTGGGGTTAGAATGGGGAGGAGAGAGGTCAGGTGGTGTTGGGATGGAGGTGGATCTGTAGCTGGGGTTAGAATGGGGAGGAGAGAGGTCAGGTGGTGTTGGGATGTCGATGGATCTGTAGCTGGGGTTAGAATGGGGAGGAGAGAGGACAGGTGGTGTTCGGATGGAGGTGGGTCTGTAGCTGGGGTTAGGATGAGGAGGAGAGAGGACAGGTGGTGTTGGGATGGAGATGGGCTGAAGCACGGGTTGGGATTGGGTTGGAATGAGGTGGTTTCTCTTGGGCCAGGCTTGGGATGGGGGTTGTGTTGGAGTTTGGGCTGGAACCATTGTTGGGATAAGGATGGTGATGGGATGTGGCTTGGACTGGGGTTGAGATACAGATTGGATGGGGCTGGGATAGAGATATTAATAGTGCTTGTGTCAGGATTGGGATCAAGCTGAATGAAGGCTGGTATTGCGATGGGGCCAAGGATGGGGTTGAGATGGGACTGGAGAAATTGGGGCTGGTATTAAAATGGGATTGACAATGTCAACACGGATGGGACTTGAACTAGCGTTGCAGCTGGAGCTGAGGTAGGGATGGTGATTGTGATGGATGGAGCTGCGCCTATTATTGGCATGGGAATGGGATCAGGATGGGAATGGGGCTGGAGTTAGGATGGGGCTGAAGCAGATGTTGGGATGGGTTTGGTGCCAAGATGAGGAAGGAGATGGGGATTAGATTTGGATTGGGCTCAGACTGGGATTGGGGTTGGGATGGAGAAGGGGCACAAGCTGGAGTTGGGATGAGGATTAGGATGTGGCCAGAGTGGAGCTGGAGTTGTGAATGTAGCTGGGGTTGAGTTTGACAATAGGGATGGGATGTAGCTGAAGATGGGATTGGGCTGACGATGGAAATGGGGTGTGGAGGTTGGCGTGGGTACTGGGGTCAGAATGGGGCTGTGGATGGAGTCGGAGTAGGGATGGGATTGGGGCCGGGGTGGGAGATGGGATTGGCGATGGGATTAGAGGACTGAGATGTGGCTGGAGCTAGGATTGTGTTGGGGATGGAAATGTGGCTGGAGTGGAAAGAGGATTAGGGAAGGGGATGAGACTAGAGATGGAACAAGTTTCAGAATGGTGTTGGGTTGTGGATGAAACCGGGGTTTCAGCTGACGGGTTGGGGAGCGAAATGTGGGTGGGGCTGGAGTTGGGGTTGAAATTGGGAATGGGGTTGGGGTGGGGAATGGACGGGGTGAGGATGGGATGGAGTTGGGGCTGCTTTTGGGAATGGGGTCGGGGTGGAGACACGTCTTGAGTTAGGATTTGGATGAGGCTTGGGAGGGAGTTGCAGTGGAGCGGAGGCTGGAGCTGGTATTGGGATGGATCTGGTGGTGGCGAGCACGACTCCGGACTCCAGACTGCAGGCGCCCCCTCAGCACAGTGCCCAGCAGAAGCAGAACTAGGAAATTCGCTGCAAAATTTGAAATAGGAAATTGCAAAATGTCAAATATTCAGAAAGGGGCTGTGAGCACTCAAAGAAGAAGTCGTGCATGAAACCTCCGGACGTTGCTGCCCACAGGAGCTCGAGGTGCCCCTGGACATTATGATATAGCCGGCTCCCGCCCCTAACACCCAGGATGTGGATCATGGGGGAGGATGAGAACTCAGGGCCCTCCCTCCCACCCTGCACACACCCAGAGGGCCCTCCCTCTGTCCCTCCCTGCACATACCCACAGGGCTCTCCCTCCCTGCACATACCCACAGGGCCCTCCCTCCCTCCCTGCACACACCCAGAGGGCCCTCCCTCCCTGCACATACCCACAAGGCTCTCCCTCCCTGCACATACCCACAGGGCCCTCCCTCCCTGCATATACCCACAGGGCCCTCCCTCCTTCCCTGCACATACCCACAGGGCCCTCCCTCCCTCCCTGCACACACCCAGAGGGTCCTCCCTCCCTCCCTGCACACACCCACAGGGCCCTCCCTCCCTCCCTGCACACACCCAGAGGGCCCTCCCTCACTCCCTGCACACACCCACAGGGCCCGCCCTCCCTCCCTCCCTGCACACACCCACAGGGACCGCCCTCCCTCCCTCCCTGCACACACCCACAGGGCCCTCCCTCCCTCCCTGCACATACCCACAGGGCCCTCCTCCCTCCCTCCCTGCACACACCCGCAGGGCTCTCCCTCCCTCCCTGCACACACCCACATGGCCCTCCCTCCCTCCCTCCCTGCACATACCCACAGGGCCCTCCCTCCCTGCACACACCCACAGGGCCCTCCCTGCACACACCCACAGGGCCTTCCCTCCCTCCCGGCACACACCCACAGGGCTCTCCCTCCCTCCCTCCCTGCACACACCCACAGGGCCTTCCCTCCCTCCCTCCCTGCACACACCCACAGGGCTCTCCCTCCCTCCCTCCCTGCACACACCCACAGGGCCCTCCCTCCCTGCACACCCACAGGGACTGTTGGTGGGGCTTCGGAGAGTGGCCAGAGCAGTCCCTTCCCTCAGCAGCACACCGACAGGGACAACAGGAAGCCTCTCCACATGTGTAACAAGGGAAAGATTTAAAGTGCAAACCCTGACCATGCCATCTCCTCAGTGACCCCTGTAAATGTGCTGAAGCAGTGAGCCAGGCGTTGTGTGTCGGGCTGTGAGCCCGGTGCCTGGTGCAAGGGGCAGATTCCATGGGTCAGTGCTCAGTGGTTCAATGCTGAGCTGAGATCGGCAATGATTCATGAATGGAATGGTATAGCACAGAAGGCCATTCAGCCCATCGTGCCTGTGCTGACTCTTTGGTGGAACTATCCAATTAGTCCCACCCGCCTGCTCTTTCCCCATAACCTGCACATTTCAGCTTTCCAAGTATATATCTCATTCCATTTCGAATGTACCGGTTGAATCTACTTCCACCACCGTTTCAGGCAGCCATTCCAGATCATAACAACTCAATGCGTAAAACCATGGCCCCATCACCCCGCTGACACCTCCTTGACTTAACATTTGAAATTAGACTAATTTTACAATCATGTTTCACAGACTCACCTATTAATAAGGAACATATTATGAACGCTCATTTTTATAGAAAGTACTTTACAAGAGAACTATTTTGGAGTGTAAAATGACTCAGTTCAGCCCGTTGAGACTCCTAGTGTGGGGAATACAGCCAACATCTATCTCCTGCACCGCTCGCAGAAGCCAGCAACGCTTGGGAGACAAAACTCATTTAGGGGGCTGATTGTTTGCCAGATGCTGGAGAAGCGAGAGGAGATAGTTCCCTCGGTGCTCAGACAGTGATTTAAATGGTTGTTAAACATTCGTTATTTTTTGGAACGTTGTCAGGAACGCAAGACTTGTCTCACATTCTGTAAACTGGGTAGTATCAATGAGACAGAAGCAAACACATCTGCTATAATGTTGCTAAATTAAATAAACAGCCACTTAACCAGAATAAATAGAGCACAATTAGAGTCAATTCAACCACACAGCATACCATTTCTGGGAGAAATTGTGACCCTGGTCCTCCCTAATCTATTTAATTGGAACAAACTGTCAACTGGAACACAATCTATTCTCTTCATTATCTTATAAATCTCAATCTGAACACCCAAGTCTACGTTTCTCTCAAGTCCCAGCTCTTTTAGCCTGTCTTGATAAGTAAGATGTTTTATACTGGGAATTAGTCTAGTCGCCCTTTGCACCCTTTCCAAAGTCTCAATATCACACACCATGTGAGAAGACTAGAACTGGACACAGTATTCTAACATAGGCCTGACCTCGGATAAAATAGTATACAAAGGTAATATAGTATGCTGTGTCTTAGTCAATTGTCCTATAAATGCACCCCAACACCCCGTTTGCTCTAGCTATCGCTTGAAAGCATTGTTCATGAACCTTTAGAGATTTATGCACTCGAACACCCAGATCCCTTGCTTGCTCTACCTGCTTTAATGGGTTTCCCTTAAGGGTGTTTGTATGTGCAGAATTCACCCTGCACTTTTCCAAGTTAAACATTTTCCAGTCACAAGCGCAATCTCCCAACACATCAAGATCCGCCTGAAGTAATTGACAGTCCTGACACTCGCACAGATCTTGGTATCATCTGCAAACTTGCACATTGTGTCCCCAACATCTACATCTAGATCATTAATAAAAACAGTAAAGAGCATCGGTCCTAACGCTGATCCCTGCGGGACACCACTGGTCTCCAGATACAAATCCATCTATAATTACTTTCTGCCTACAGTCTTCCAGTGAGTTCTCAATCAGCGCAATGTATTGCGAAAAGCTTTGATCCTGTAGAGAAGCCTCTTGGGCGGTATCTTAACAAATGTCTACTGGGCTTCACACATCCACCTTTTTCGTGACTTCTTCCAAAAATACAATCTTCCTCATAAATCCTTTTTGCACCTTATCCAATGCCTCGAAATCCTTTCTTTTCTGTAGTATGGCGCCCAGAACTGCACTGCTATTTTTTATTGATTTGTGCATCTGTAACTCGAGATAAATTTGCTCCTCTAACCCATTTAGACTCTAATTTTCCAAACAGCATAAACCCCTTTATTCTTCTTACCAAAATGTAATACTTCACATTTATCTATATTGAAATTCATCTGCTAATTGCACATCCATTAAACATAGAAATATAGAAAATAGTTGCAGGAGTAGGCCATTTGGCCCTTCGAGTCTGCACCGCCATTCAATATGATCATCGCTGATCCTCTATCTCAACACCATATTCCCGCTTTTCCCCCATACACCTTGATGCCTTTTGTGTCTAGAAATCTATCTGTCTCCTTCTTAAATATATTCAGTGACTTGGCCTCCACAGCCTTCTGTGGTAGAGAATCCCACAGGTTCATCACCCTCTGAGTGAAAACATTTCTCCTCATCTCGGTCCTAAATTTCCTACGCCATATCCTGAGACTGTGACCCCTTGTTTTAGACTTCCCAGCCCAGGGAAACATCCTCCCCGCATCCAGTCTGTCCAACCCAGTCAGAATTTTATATGTTTCAATGAGATTCCCTTTCATTCTTCTAAACTCTAGTGAATACAGGCCTAGTCGATCCAATCTCTCCTCATATGACAGTCCTGCCATCCCAGGAATCAGTCTGGTGAACCTTTGCTGCACTCCCTCTATGGCAAGTATATCCTTTCTTAGGTCAGGAGGCCAAAACTGCACACAATACTCCAGGTGCGGTCTCACCAAGGCCCTGTATAACTGTAGCAAGACATCCTTACTCTTCTGCACAAATCCTCTTGCAATGAAGGCCAACATACCATTTGCCTTCCTAACTGCTTGCTGCACCTGCATGTTTACTTTCACTGACTGGTATACAAGGACACCCAGGTCCCTCTGTACATCGACACTTCCCAAGCCATCACCATTTCAATAATACTTTGTCCTTATGTTTTTCCTATCGAAGTGGATAACTTCACCTTTATCCACATTATACTGCATCTGCCATGTGTTTGCCCACTCACTCACGCTATCTAAATCACCTTGCAGCATCTTTGCATCCTCTTCACAACTCACAATCCCACCTAGTTTTGTGTCGTCAGCAAACTTGGAAATATTACATTTGGTTCCCTCATCCAAATCATTTATATATATTGTGAATAGCTGGGGCCCAAGCACTGATCCTGTGGTACCCCACTAGTCACTGCCCGCCACCCCGAAAAAGACCCGTTTATTCCTACTCTGTTTCCTGTCAGTTAACCAATTTTCAATCCATGCCAATACATTACCCCCAATCCTATGTGCTTTAATTTTTCACACTAACCTCTTATGTGGGACTTTATCAAAGGCCTTCTGAAAATCCAAATACACTACATCCACTGGTTCTCCCTTATCTATTTTATCAGTTACATCCTCAAAAAACTCTAATAGGTTTGTCAAACATGATTTTCCTTTCATAAATCCATGTTGACTTTGTTTAATCCTGTTGATATTATCTAAGTGTACCGTTATCAAATCCTTTATAATAGACTCCAGCATTTTCCCTACCACTGATGTCAGGTTAACTGGTCTGTAGTTCCCCATTTTCTCTCTCCCTCCTTTTTTAAATAGTGAGGTTACAGTTGCCACCCTCCAATCTGCAGGAACTGTTCCATAATCTATAGAATTTTGGAAGATGACAACCAGTGCGTCCACTATTTCCATGGCTACCTCTGTTAGTACTCTGGGATGCAGATCATCAGGCCCTGGGGATTTATCGGCCTTCAGTCCCATTAGTTTCTCCAGCACTATTTTCTTACTATTTATAATTTCCTTTAATTCCTCTTGCTTACTAGACCCTTGGTTCCCTAGCATTTCTGAGATGTTATTTGTGTCCTCTTCCGTGAAGACAGAACCAAAGTCTTTATTTAATTGTTCTGCCATTTCCTTGTTCCCCATTACAAATTCTCCCATTTCTGTCTGTAAAGGACCTACATTTGTCTTCACTTATCTTTTTCTTTTTACATACCTGTAGAAACTTTTGCAGTCGGTTTTTATGTTCCTTGCAAGTTTACTCTCATACTCTATTTTTCCCCTTTTAATCAATCTCTTGGTCCTTTTTTGCTGAATTCTAAACTGCTCCCAATCCTCAGGCTTGCTATTTTTTCTGACAACTTTGTAAAACTCCTCTTTGGATCAAAAACTATCCTTAATTTATTTTGTTAGCCATGGTTGGGCTACTTTTCCATTTGTGTTTTTACGCCAGAAAGGAATGTATAAATGTTGCAATTCATGCATTCGTTTCTTAAATATTAGCCATGGCCTATCCACCGTCATGCCTTTTAATGAACCTTCCCAATCTATCATAGCCAATTCATTCCTCATACCTTCGTAGTTTCCTTTGTTTAAATTTAGGACCCTAGTTTCGGATTGGACTACTTCACTTTCCATCTTAATAAGAAATTCAATCATGTTATGGTCACTCTTCCCTAAAGAATTCCGCACAACAAGACTGTTAATTAACCCCTTCTCATCACACAATACCCAATCAAGGATAGCCTGTTTCCTAGTAGGCTCCTCAACATACTGGTCTAAAAAATCATCTCGTACACACTCCAGGAATTCATCTGCCATAGTGTTATTACTAATTTGGTTTGGCCAGTCTATATGTAGATTAAAGTCACCTACGATTACTGTAGTACACTTGCTACATGCATCTCTAATTTCCTGTTTGATGCCATCCCCTACACTACCACCACTGTTTGGAGGCCTATAGAAACTCTACCAATGTTTTCTGCCCTTGGTGCTACTTAGCACCACCCAGACTGATTCGACGTCTTGATTTTCTGAGCCAATATCCTTTCTCACTATTGCTCTGATTTCATCCTTTACTAACAACGCCTCACCACCCCCTCTTCCTTTTTGCCTGTCCTTCCTAAATATCGAATATTCTTGGATATTCAGTTCCCAATCCTGGTCACCCTGCAACCATGTGTCGTATCCGTTTACATCTATTTGCGCTGCTAATTTGTCTACCTTATTATAGATGCTTCGTGCATTCAGATACAATGCTTTTAAATTTGTCTAATAACATTATTAGATATATTGACATAATTTTGTATTATAGCCCTATTTTATCTTAACTGGACCCTATTATTTAGTGCACTCTTTTGTTTGTATGCTCTGTCCCTTCCTGACATAATCTGGTTATCCTTACCACAATCACTTCCTGCATTGCTTCCTTTCCTTTTCTCTTGAGCATTGTAGATTGCTCTCTACTGTGACCGTCCTCCCACCTCTCCCCTGACCTCCCCCTCCGTTATTTAGTTTAAAGCCCTGTCTACCTCCCTAGTTACTTGGTTTGCTAGAACACTGGTCCCAGCTTAGTTCAGGTGTAGTCCGTCCCCACAGAACAACTCTCTGTTTCCCGAGTATTGGTGCCAGTGCCCCACGAATCGAAGCCCACTTCTCCCACACCAACCTCTGAGCCACGCATTCATCTCCCTGATTCTATTGACCCGAGACCAATTTGCTCGTGGCTCAGGTAATAATGCAGAGATTATTGCCTTTGTGGTTATACTTTTCAATTTAGTCCCTAGCTGTTCAAACTCTCTCAGCAGAATCTCTTTCGTAGTCCTACCTACTGGATCCTCCCACTCCCACTCCGTTCTTCTCCAGCCCGGAGGAAATGTCCTTCACCCTGGCACCGGGTAGGCAACACAGCCTTCGGGTCACATCTCTCGACTGCAGAGAACCCGATCTGTCCCCCTAACTATACTGTCCCCTACTACAAACACCTGCCTCTTTACTCCCGCCACTTGAATGGCTTTCAGCACCACAGTGCCTTGATCAGTCTGCTCATCCACCCCACAGTCTGCACACTTGTCCCCCCTGCAAGTTTATTAATGTGTTCCTGTATTGTGTTGGCATCTTCCTCAATATTAACTACACCCCAATTTGGTGTTGCCTGCAAATTTTGAAATTGTAGTTCCAATTCCAGAGTCCAAATCATTTCTGTAAATTGTGAACAATGGTGGTCCCTTGTGGAACACCACTTTCTACCGTTTGTCCATCTGTGTAACTCCCTTTAATCCTATTTTCTGCTTTGTAGCCAGCTTGCTATCCATTCTGTTACTTGTCCCCTGACTCCATATGTTCTGACCGAATTCATGAGTCGACTGTGCAGTACCTTATCGAAGGCCTTTTGAAAATCCAAATATATTTCATCTACTGTATTACCATTGTCCACAATCTCTGTTACTCCATCAAAAAATTCAGTAAGGTTGGTCAACCATGCCCTTCCTTTTGAAAGCCACGCTGACTACTCAATTGTGTTTTCTCTATTTCATCTTTTTGTAAAGATTCCATTATTTTTCCAACCACAGACGTTAAGCTATTTGGTCTTTAGTTCCCTGGACTGGTTCAATCTCCCTTTTTAAACACCGGAATCACATTTGATGTCTGCCAGTCCTCTGGCACTATTCTCTTTTCTAATTAATTTGTATATGTAAGTAATAGTGCCTGGCTACACGTAGGTGTGGGCTATATATTGCCTACGAGCCTTGTACAAGTTCGACTCCAGGGCCATGGCTCAGTGCTCTGAGGCCCATGGTCAGAGGAGGGTGTTGATCGGACAGGTCTATGATATGCGAAAGCAACAGTTTGGGTGCCCTGATCACTTGTGTGAGTCTCTCAGGAGGCTGGCCACACAGTGATGGTCTGGAAACATGGCACCAGACGGCATTTGCCCAGTGATTGGGGCAGCAGGAGGGTCCTGAACATCTGTCGCTCAACAAAAGGTCCCACAGTCAGGACAAGAGTATTGATTGTTGCCTCTTCCACTGAGCTATTAATTGGAGACATTAGCTGTATCGACAGAACAATTGTTCCTATGCTATCTTCGTGTGCACATGTTGCAGCAGGAATGGGCACTTATGAGCATGTGTGTCACTCTGTGTTTACAGGACAGCATGAAGTTTCAATTCATGGCTGCAGCTGCTTTCATCTACATTATCCATTCAGAACACATATGCTTTATTGTAAACTTCTCGTGCCACCTTCAAAGATTTGTGCACAAGCACCCCAGGGCTCTATCTTGTTGCACCCCTTTCTAAATTGTATCATTTAGTGTGTATGGTCTCTCCTCATTATTCCTATTAAAATATATCACCTCACACTTTTCTGCATTGACTTTCATCTGCCACATGTCCGCCCACTCCAGTAGCCCTGTCGATGTCCTCTTGAAGTCTATTACTATTTTCCTCACTGTTTTACTACACTGCCACATTGCATGTCATCTGCAAATTTTGAAATTGTGCTCTGTACCCACAAGTCAAGGTCATAAATGTCTATCAAAAACAGCAGTGGTCCCAGTACTGAGCCCTGGGGAACAGCACTGTATACCTCCCTCCAGTCCGACCATCAGCCGTTCACCACAGCTCTCTGGTTTCTATCACTTAGTCAACGACGTGTCCAAGCTGCTATTGCCCCTTTTATCCAATGGGCATTAATTTTGTCAACAAGCCTATTATATGGAACTTCATCAAACTCCTTTTGAAATTCCATATCATCATCATAGGTAGTCCCTCAGAATCGAGGAAGACTTGCTTCCACTCTTAAAATGAGTCTTTAGGTGACTGAACAATCCAATATGAGAATCACAGTCCCTGTCACAGGTGGGGCAGGTTGAAGGAAGGGGTGGGTGGGACTGGTTTGCCATACGCTTCTTCCACTGCCTGCGCTTGGTTTCTGCATGCTCTCGGTGATGAAACTCGAGGTGCTCAGCGCTCTCTCGGATGCACTTCCTCCACTTAGGGCGGTCTTTGGCCAGGGACTCCCAGGTGTCAGTGGGGATGTTACACTTTATCAGGGAGGCTTTGAGGGTGTCCTTGTAACGTTTCCTCTGCCCACCAACTCCATGAAGGAGTTCCGAGTAGAGCACTTGCTTTGGGAGTCTCGTGTCTGCAATGCGGAAATGTGGCCTGCCCAGCGGAGCTGATCGAGTGTGGTCAGTGCATCAATGCTGGGGATGTTGGCCTGGCCGAGGACGCTAACGTTGGTGCATCTGTCCTCCCAGGGGATTTGTAGGATCTTGCGGAGACATCGTTGGTGATATATCTCCAGTGACTTGGTGTTTACTGTACATGGTCCATGTCTCTGAGCCTTACAGGAGGGTGGGTATTACTACAGCCCTGTAGACCATGAGCTTGGTGGTAGATTTGAGGGCCTGGCCTTCGAACACTTTTTGGCTCAGGTGGCCAAAGGCTGCATTGGTGCACTGGAGGTGGTGTTGAATCCGGTCGTCAATGTCTGATTTTGTTGATAAGAGCCTCCGGATGTATGGGAAATGGTCCACGTTGTCCAGGGCCGCACCGAAGATCTTGATGACTGGGGGGCAGTGCTGTGCGGCGAGGACAGGCTGGTGGAAGACCTTTGTCTTGCGGATGTTTAGCGTAAGGCCCATGCCTTCATACGCCTCAGTAAATACATCAACTATGTCCTGGAATTCAGCCTCTGTATGTGCGCAGACACAGGCGTCGTCCGCATACTGTAGCTCGACGACAGAGGTTGGGGTGGTCTTGGACCTGGCCTGGAGATGGCACAGGTTGAACAGGTTCCTACTGATTCTGTAGTTTAGTTCCACTCCAGCGGGGAGCTTGTTGACTGTGAGGTGGAGCATGGCAGTGAGGAAGATTGCGAAATGGGTTGGGTTGATGACGCAGCCCTGTTTGACCCCGGTCCGGACATGGATTGGGTCTGTAATGGATCCGTTGGTAAGGATCATGGCCTGAATATAAACAACATCAACTGCACTGCCCTCATCCACCCTCTCCATTACCTCATTCAAAACTTATTAGTCCGTGCTTGTCCAAATGGCTGTGAACTTTCTCCCGGATTATTGTTAAAGTTTTCCCACCCCCGACATTAGGCTGACTGGCCTGTAGTTGCCGAGTTTATCCCTCTCCCCATTTTTGAACTGGGGCATAACATTTGCAACCCTCCTGTCCTCTGGCACCAGCCCCATAGTGAAGGAGGATTGGAAGATTGTGACCAGAGTCTCTGTAATTTGCACCTTATCTCTCTCAGCAACCTCGGAGGCATCTCATCCGGACTGGTGATTTTAAGCACTGCCGGCCTTTCTAGTACCTCCTCTTTATCCATTTTTATTTTATTTGGTATCCCGGCAACCTGCTTGTTTACTGTAGCTTTGGCAAAGTCTTTGTCCTTGGTAAACAGCGATACAAAGTATTCATTTAGTGCCTCAGCCATGCTCTTGGCCTCCACCATTAGATCTCCATTTTGGTACATAATCGGCCCCACCGCTCGTCCCACACCCTTTTACTGTTAATATGCCGATCGAAGACCTTTAGATTCCCTTTTATGTTAGCCCCAAACTTCTCGTACTGTCTCTTTGCCCTTCTTACTTCCTTTTTCACTTCTCCTCTGTACTTTTTATATTCAGCCTGATTCTCCCTTGTATTATCAAGCTGACATCTGTCATATCCCTTTTCTGCTTCATCCTTCTCTCTGACTCCATCATCCAGGGAGATGGGCTTTGGTTGCGCTTGTGAAAATGTACCTAGACTGTAGCCCAACCATCTCCACTTTAAAGGTGACCCATTGCTCCATTACATTTCTGCCCAGCAGTCTTTGACTCCAATTTAACAGGGACAGCTCCCTCCTCAAATCACTGAAATCAGCCATCCACCAGGTAAGTATTTTTATTTTTAGATTGTTCCTTGTCCTTCTCCTGAACGATTTTAATCCTTACGATACTATGATCACTATTCCCACCAGGACATTCACCACTTGACACACCTCATTCCCCTGGAATAGAGTCAGCAATGCCTCCTTCCTCATTGGGCAGGAAACATACTGATCAAGAACATTCTCCTGAACACACTTTAGAAATGATCCCTTTCTCTGCCCTTAACACAATCACTGTCGCAATGCAAAGCTCCAGTCCAAACTACTCATTTTTGGTCTTTAACGCGCTCTTACACACACACCCCACCCCACACACAGTCCTGCGCTGACCACTTTCTGCACTGTCCGCTGTTTGCACGAAAGCGCTGACATCAGTGAGTAACTGCAGCCCTGGGTGCAATGAATTATTTATTGAATGTTCCCACTCCAGAGAGTTTAAAAATATCCACTTCCAACACAATAGGGTTTACCGTGTCCTTGCCCGCATTTTTACCTTTCTCTCCACATCAAATTTGGGACCCAAACATTCTCACCAAGTACGTGCACTCGTCCTAGCGGCAAAATCGTTTACCGGGAATAGACCAATCCCCAAGGGATCGGGATAATCGAGAGTTGCTTGTATTTGGGTAGTTAAAGTCTCCCATTATCATTGTTCTATTATTCGTGCACCTCTCAGTAATTGTTTTGCACATTTGCTCCTCTATCTCCTTCCCACTATTTGGTGGCTTATAAAATACACCTCATAGCATATTACCTGCGAACAAATAAATTCCGTCTTTGATTCTTCTTTCTCACACTGTAATATTTTCGTTAACCAAAACTCTTGCCCCTCCTCCTTTTTACCTTCCCTGTCTTTCCTGAATACCTTGTAGCCAGGATTATTAAGCATCCAATCCTGCCCTTTTTGAGTTATTGCCATAATACCACCTGCTATTGGCACCTGCAGCTCACTGACATTAACCGCACTTTGTGCATTTACACACATACACTCCAAGCCTAACTTACACCTCTTTGTAGTTTCCCACGTAATTCCGTATTATTTCTAACTCTACTTGTCTCTCCCAGTCCTCTATGAACCTGGTTTCTACTTTTTAACATTACACCTTGGTGTGCAACCCCTAGCTGCATTAGTTTAAACCCTCCCCCACAGCACGAGTTAATCTACACAAAGGATATTGGTTCCAGCCCTGTTTTGGTCCAACCCTTGAACAGGTTAATGACATCCGACATATAGCCAGCATTACCACCCTGAGACCTCGGGATCAGATTTAGCTTCCAGTACTTCAGTGTTACTGAGGTGGTGGAGGGCAGGAGGGGTAAAAAGAAAGGGCCTTGCTGCCTTTGGCAATTGATCGCAAAGCGTTGGACGGAGCAGGAAACTGGGAATAAACTTAAAGAAAGATATGTAGATATTCCCGCGTGTGCTAATTTAATCCACAAATCCATAAATAGACAGCAGAGTAATTTCAACTGGACATATTAACTGTTCACTACAAATACACAGAGAATGTCCACCCTTGCTTCGTTGTGAGTTCACACTTTGATTGCAATGAGTTCAGTTTTCTGCATCTCAGTAACTTGTAAACCTGAGACAGCACGGTGCGAAGATTTATCATTTGAATATGTTTCTTCTCAATGCCATGGTTTGTGGGGATAGTTTGTGATCTGATAGGACCTCCCAGCATCTTACAGTTGTGTCTTGTATAATTGGGTAGAGGATACAACATGGTTAGTAATTTCTATATTTATACAGTACATGAGACAAGTCTGAGACCTTCCGTCAGATCTCCTGGTTGGGTTTATTACGCTGACATTTCTCCTGCAGCAACCCATGATTGATTCAATGCCTGAATTTATTCTAAAATAATTTTTGCATGTCTGATTTCCACACATGTTGTTAAAATGACACTAACTCTTGTATCTCTGTCTTCCTCACTACTTACAATGTGGCAGAATCGTCCAGCAGCAACGAGACACCTGAGACAGTGCGGAGGCTGATCCAGTCACATGCAATTCAATGCACATCACTGGGGAGGGGCTTGGGTTATGGTTGGGCTTTGAGTTGAACCCGATCTAGACTGATTCTCCTTTTATGAGCGACAATGAGGATTGTGTGTGGTGAATCAGTCTCACTTAGACACTTAATTCAATGCAACTCTGTATCTAACCCGTGCTCTACCTGCCCTGGGAGTGTTTGATGGGGCAGTGTAGAGGGAGCTTTACTCTATATCTAACCTGGGCTGTACCTGCACTGGGAATGTTTGATGGGACAGTGTAGAGGGAGCTTTACTCTGTATCTAACCCATGTTGTACCTGCCCTGGGAGTGATGGGACAGTGTACCTGTCATTGAATACTGCAAAATCCTTGTGGAGACAAAGTCCAGTCTTCACACTGAGGACACCCTCCATCGTGTTGTGTGACACTCCTACCGTGCTAAATGGGATAGATTCAAAACAGATCTAGCAGCTCAATACTGGGCATCCATGAGACGCTGTGGGCCATCAGCAGCAGCAGAATTGTATTCCACCACAATCTGTAACCTCAAGGCCCGGCATATCCCTCACTCCACCATTACCATCAAAGCAGCGGACCAACCCTGGTTCAATGAGGAGTGTAGAAGAGCATGCCAGGAGTAGCACCAGGTGTACCTAAAAATGAGCTGCCAACCTGGGAAAGCTGCAACATAGGACTACATGCATGCTAAACAGCGGAAGCAGCATGCTGTAGACAGGGCTAAGTGATCCCACAATCAACGGATCAGATCAAAGCTCTGCAGTCCTGCCACATCCAGTCGGGAATGGTGGTGGACAATTAAACAACTAACGGGAGGATATCCCCATCTTCAATGATGTGGGAGCCCAGCATGCGAGTGCAAAAGACAAGGCTGAAATGTTTGCAACTATGGTCAGTCAGAAGTGCCGAGTGGATGATCCATACCGGCCTCCTCCTGAGGTCCCTACCATCACAGAAGCCAGTCTTCAGCCAATTCGATTCACTCCACGTGATATCAAGAAACGACTGAGCGCACTGGATACAGCAAAGACTATGGGCCCCGATAACATCCCGGCTGTCGTGCTGAAGACTTGTGCTCCAGAACTAGTCGTGCCTCTAGCCAAGCTGTTCCAGTACAGCTACAACACTGGCATCTACCCAACAATGTGGTAAACTGCCCAGGTATGTCCTGTTCACAAGAAGCAGGACAATCCAATCCGGCCAATTACTGCCCCATCGGTCTACTCTCAATCATCAGCAGAGTGATGGAAGGTGTCTTCGACAGTGCTATCAAGCGGCACTTACTCACCAATAACCTGCTCACCGATGTTCAGTTTGGGTTCCGCCAGGACCACTTGGCTCCAGACGCATTACAACCTTGGTCCAAACATAGACAAAAGAGCTGAATTCCAGAGGTGAGGTGAGAGTGACTGCCCTCGACATTAAGGCAGCATTTGACCAAATATGGCATCAAGGAGCCCCAGTAAAACTGAAGTCAATGAGAATCAGATTGTACAGTTCCATTCACAACCACTCAGATAATGGAGCAGTCCATGCCCGCATGCAGCAAGACCTGGACAACATTCAGGCTTGGGCTGATCAGTGGCAAGTAACATTCGTGTCACACAAGTGCCAGGCAATGACCATCTCCAACAAATGAGAGTCTAACCACCTCCCCTTGATGTTCAACAGCATTACCATCGCCGAATCTCCCACCATCGACATCCTGGGAGGGATCACGATTGATTTAACTGGACCAGCCACATAAATACTGTGGCTACAAGAGCGGGTCAGAGGTTGGGTATTCTGCGGTGAGTGTTTCACCTCCTGACTCCCCAAAGCCTTTCCACCATCTACAAGACACAAGTCAGGAGTGTGATGGAATACTTGTCTGGACGAGTGCAGCTCCAGCAACACTCAAGAAGATCACGTCCCTGAAATGTTAATGGTGCTATCCCTTGTTGATTCCTGGTGGGATTTGCCTTTGCTGAATCCCACAATCCCACTGGCCTGGCTTAAAATGGAACCAATGCGTGGTACCTATTCCTGTTCCAATACACATAACCTTTCATTTGTCATGGTACAATTCATCTGCCAGTCCTAAGACCATTTATTTAATTGAAATAGATCCCTTTGAATGCTTCAGATTTTTTTGTTGGTTAAGTGTATCGAGGGATATAGAGCTATGGTGGTTAAATAATTAAGTGGCTAACTGTTGGGCTGGATTCTCGGTTGTCCATCGCCTCAGTTAGCAGCCAGAGGGGGTGTTAATGCGAGCGTTAGAGCTTAGCGACCAGGTGCACAGCTTTTAGCGCCCTAACGGAAAATTCTTTACAGGCTCACCGGGGGCACAAACCGCTAGCACCCGGCTGCTGACGATTGCTCCGATCCTGACGTCAGTCCTGGTGCAACGCCCGCGCTTGCGCCCGGTCGGTAAATTCGGTGCAAGCGCCTCATTGAGCGCCTACCAATAACAACGTCTGGAGAAACAGTGGGTCCGGGCTTAGAGTCGTTAACTGGTGGCAATTTAAAGGGATGAGGAAACGCTTCCCTGGGAGGTTACAGTCAGAGCAACATTTACACACAGCACGGTGTGAGTCTCAGTCACAGTCAGTGCAGGGTTTACACACAGCACAGTGTGAGTCTCAGTCACAGTCAGTGCAAGGTTTACACACAGCACGGTGTGAGTCTCAGTCACAGTCAGTGCAAGGTTTGCACACAGCACAGTGTGAGTCTCAGTCACAGTCAGTGCAAGGTTTACACACAGCACGGTGTGAGTCTCAGTCACAGTCAGTGCAAGGTTTACACACAGCATGGTGTGAGTCTCAGTCACAGTCAGTGCAAGGTTTACACACAGCACGGTGCGTGAGTCTCAGTCACAGTCAGTGCAAGGTTTACACACAGCACGGTGTGAGTCTCAGTCACAGTCAGTGCAAGGTTTACACACAGCACAGTGTGAGTCTCAGTCACAGTCAGTGCAAGGTTTACACACAGCACGGTGTGAGTCTCAGTCACAGTCAGTGCAAGGTTTACACACAGCACGATGTGAGTCTCAGTCACAGTCAGTGCAAGGTTTACACACAGCACGGTGTGAGTCTCAGTCACAGTCAGTGCAAGGTTTACACACAGCACGGTGTGAGTCTCAGTCACAGTCAGTGCAAGGTTTACACACAGCACGGTGTGAGTCTCAGTCACAGTCAGTGCAAGGTTTACACACAGCACGGTGTGAGTCTCAGTCACAGTCAGTGTAATGTTTACACACAGCACGGTGTGAGTCTCAGTCACAGTCAGTGCAAGGTTTACACACAGCACGGTGTGAGTCTCAGTCACAGTCAGTGCAAGGTTTACACACAGCACAGTGCGTGAGTCTCAGTCACAGTCAGTGCAAGGTTTACACACAGCACGGTGTGAGTCTCAGTCACAGTCAGTGCAAGGTTTACACACAGCACGGTGTGAGTCTCAGTTACAGTCAGTGCAAGGTTTACACACAGCACAGTGTGAGTCTCAGTCACAGTCAGTGCAAGGTTTACACACAGCACGGTGTGAGTCTCAGTCACAGTCAGTGCAAGGTTTACACACAGCACGGTGTGAGTCTCAGTCACAGTCAGTGTAATGTTTACACACAGCACAGTGTGAGTCTCAGTCACAGTCAGTGCAAGGTTTACACACAGCATGGTGTGAGTCTCAGTCACAGTCAGTGCAAGGTTGACACACAGCACGGTGTGAGTCTCAGTCACAGTCAGTGCAAGGTTTACACACAGCACGGTGTGAGTCTCAGTCACAGTCAGTGCAAGGTTTACACACAGCACGGTGTGAGTCTCAGTCACAGTCAGTGCAAGGTTTGCACACAGCACGGTGTGAGTCTCAGTCACAGTCAGTGCAAGGTTTACACACAGCACGGTGTGAGTCTCAGTCACAGTCAGTGCAAGGTTTACACACAGCACGGTGTGAGTCTCAGTCACAGTCAGTGCAAGGTTTGCACACAGCACGGTGTGAGTCTCAGTCACAGTCAGTGCAAGGTTTACACACAGCACGGTGCAGCGGCAGACACAAACAAGTGATTTTGAAAACTTTAATTGGGACATCACTAGTTCGCCAGCATTGCATTCTAGCACAGCGGCGTCAAGAGAGAAGGGCTGTTGGACATGTCGGCAGTCAAAGGAGGAGAGCTCCTAGACATCGGGGCAGGAGGCCTTGCCCCCCACGGATTTACCAGCAGCAATGCTCATACCTGGACCTGTCCGAGGAGCAGTGTGTCAGAAGGCTGCGCTTCCAAAAGGAGGTCATTAGAGATATGCCACCTTCTGCAGGCAGACCTGCAGCCTCACATCGGCACCAGGACTGTGCTGCCCGTCGCAGTGAAGGTCACGGTGGCACTCACCTTCTATGCCTTTGGCTCTTCCAGGCTGCACCAGGGGACATATGCAGCATCTCTCAATTTGCAGCACATTGCTGCATCCCCGACGTCACACAGGCTCTCTACACACACAGAACAGACTTAATTACCTTCCCAATAGCCAGGGAGTGGGTTTGCCAGCACTAATCCAGAATGCCGAGGCTTTCAGAAACAGAAAGGGATTCCCTAAATGTGCAGCTGGTGTGTGACCTCACACTGCGCACCCTCGCAATCAATGCCCGCTATCCTGAGAGTGCACATGATGCGTTTATCCTGCGAGAGAGCATTGTGCCACGACTGTTTCAGTCCCCACGGCAAGGGAAATGGCCTGGCCACCGGGCTAATGCCCCCTCCGTAATCCCACCACAGAGCCAGAGGAATGCTACACTGAGAGCCATGTGGCCACCCGTAACACCATTGGGCAGATAATGGGGCACTGAAGCAGCAATTCTGATGCCTGGACCGCTTTGGAGGCAGCCTTCAATACTCCCCTCATCAGCTCTCACTATTCATTGTATTGTGCTGCATGCTACACAACTTGGCCATCATGAGAGCCCAGGCCTTGCCAGTGGGGATTGCAGGCCTACCCCAGCAGGAAGAGCGGGAGGAGGAAGAGGAACAGGAGCCTGGCGATGCCCCGAGTGTCCAGCAAGACGATGAGGACCAGCAGCAGCCATGGAGGAGGCAGCCTGCCAATGTTGGTGGCGGCAGGGCTAATCGGCGGTGGATCATAAGGGATCGGTTTGCTTAAATAGAAGGAGCTGAGGGATGCAGCTAATAATGAGCCGCATTGTGCCACGATAAGACCACGGCTCCGTCACAACTCCACAGTCACACACCAGAGTCTGAAAGAGACAGTCAAAGTAAGAGTTTATTTAACACACATAAGAACATAAGAAATAGGAGCAGGAATAGGCCATTCGGCCCCTCGAGCCGATCATGGACTCAGCTCCACTTTCCCGTCCGCTCCCCATAATCCCTTATCCCCTTATCATTTAAGAAAATGTATATTTCTGATTTAAATTTATTCAATGTCCCAGCTTCCACAGCTCTCTGAGGCAGCAAATTCTACAGATTTACAACCCTCTGAGAAGAAATTTTTCCTCATTTCAGTTTTAAATGGGCGGCTCCTTATTCTAAGACCATGCCCTCTAGTTCTAGTCTCCCCCATCAGTGGAAACATCCTCTCTGCATCCACCTTGTCAAGCCCTCTCATAATCTTATGCGTTTCGATAAGATCACCTCTCATTCTTCTGAATTCCAATGAGTAGAGGCCCAACCTACTCAACCTTTCCTCATAAGTCAATCCCCTCATCCCCGGAATCAACCTAGTGAACCTTCTCTGAACTGCCTCCAAAGCAAGTATATCCTTTCGTAAATATGGAAACCAAAACTGCACGCAGTATTCCAGGTTTGGCCTCACCAATACCCTGTACAACTGTAGCAAGACTTCCCTGCTTATATACTCCATCCCCTTTGCAATAAAGGCCAAGATACCATTGGCCTTCCTGATCACTTGCTGTACCTGCATACTAACCTTTTGTGCTTCATGCACAAGTATCCCCAGGTTCCGCTGTACTGCTGCACTTTGCAATCTTTCTCCATTTAAATAATAACTTGCTCTTTGATTTTTTTTCTGCCAAAGTGCATGACCTCACACTTTCCAACATTATACTCCATCTGCCAAATTTTTGCCCACTCACTTAGCCTGTCTATGTCCTTTTTGCAGATTTTTTGTGTCCTCACACATTGCTTTTTCTCCCATCTTTGTATCGTCAGCAAACTTGGCTACGTTACACTCAGTCCTTTCTTCCAAGTTGTAAATATAGATTGCAAATCACTGAAACAATCTGAAAAGCCCCAGACCCTCAAATGAAACAAAATTTTTCATGTATGTAACTATGTCATACTTGCCATCAGAGGGCGCGACTGTTGGAGTCCTAATGGTCACATGCACACACGTGCAGGGCCAGTATAAAAGGTTGGCTGCCATGTTGTTTAGGCACTCTGGAGTTGTAATAAAGAAGACTAAGTTCACACTAAGTTTAGCTCATATTACTCAGCCTCATGGAGTTCTTCTATACACAACAATTGGCGATGAGTAATAGAATACGAACCTTCATGCAACCATGGCTGCCATTGAAATATTAGAGAGATTCATAGAGGGTGATGATTGGGAAGCCTTCATCGAGCGTCTCAACCAGTACTTCATGGCCAACGAGCTGGAAGGAGACACTAATGTGGCCAAGCGCAGGGCGGTTCTCCTTACTGTCTGTGGGCCTAAAATATACAGCCTCATCAAGAATCTGCTCACATCAACAAAACCAACGGAGAAGGAATATACAGAGTTGTGCACGCTGGTTCGGGACCACCTCAAGCCGAAAGAGATTATCCTCATGGCCAGGTATCACTTTTACACGCACCATCGCTCCAGGGGCTAGGACGTGGCGGATTATATCGCCAATCTGAGATGCTTCGCGGGACCTTGTGATTTTGGAGCTGTGTTGGGGCAAATGCTGCTGGGCATCAGCCACGAGGTCATTCTTCGAAAGCTGCTGGCTGCCGTAACCCTCGACCGATCAGGGTCATCGCGATCGCCCAGGCATGCATGGCCACAGACGATAACACCAAACTCTTCTCAACATCGAAGCTCACCGGCAAGTACTATGTATAAAATGACATCGCTAGCAGGCCGAACTGCATATGGCAGGGCCTATACATCTGCGGCTGCAAGACCTGTGATGACTCAGAGTCCATCAACGGGGGTGAATGTGAAACCATTAGCACCGTGTTGGCGCTGCGGGGGTAATCATCGGGCCCATCAATGTTGATTCAAGCACTATGTGTGCAAAGGCTGTGTAACGATGGGGCACCTCCAGCGAATGTGCAAACGTGCTGCGACACACCACGTGGCAGAGGATGATCGATCCGGCATGGATCACGCAGCACAGGCAACTCAACCCGAGGAAGAAGTGTATGGGGTACATACCTTCACCACCAAGAGCCCTCCTATAATGCTGAAAGTCAAATTAAATGGAGTTCCAGTATCCATGGAGTTGGATACGGGTGCGAGTCAGTCAATGATGAGCCAGAAGGCTTTCTAGAAACTGTGGGGCAATAAAGCACAAAGGCCCAAACTGAGCCCGATTAATGCAAAGCTGTGTACCTACACCAAAGAGCTCATACCAGTCATGGGAGTGCGGCAGTGAAGGTATCTTATGATGGAGCTATGCATGACCTATCATTGTGGATTGCTTCAGGCAATGACCCAACGCTATTTGGCAGAAGCTGGCTAGAAAAGATTAGATGGAATAGGAACAACATCAAAGCACTATCTTCAGTGGATGACGCCTCGTGTGCTCAAGTGCTGAGCAAGTTTTCCTCGCTATTCGAACCAGGCATTGGCAACTTCACAGGCGCCAAGGTACAGATCCATCTAGGCCGCGATGCACGGCCCATCCATCACAAGGCCCGGGCAGTTCCGTACATGATGAGGGAGAAAATCGAAATCGAACTGGACAGACTCCAACGTGAAGCAATCATATCGCCAGTCGAGTTCAATGAGTGGGCCAGTCCAATTGTTCCGATGTTGAAAAGCAATGGCACGGTCAGAATCTGCGGAGACTACAAGGTAACGATTAACCGAGTCTCACTACAGGATCAGTACCCGCTGCCCAAGGCTGATGACCTGTTCGCAACATTAGCGGCGGGGGGGAGGGGGAAGTCGTTCACCAAGTTGGACCTAACCTCCCCCTACATGACATAGGAGCTGGCTGAATCTTTGAAAAGACTGATGTTCATCAACAGACACAAAGGGCTGTTTATATACCACAGGTGCCCTTTCGGGATTCGCTTGGCTGCAGCCATTTTCCAGAGAAACATGGAGAGTTTGCTGAAATCTTATCCGTGCACCGTTGTGTTTTAAAATGACATCCTGATCACCAGTCGTGACACCATCAAACATCTACACAACCTGGAAGGGGTTCTAAGTTGCCTAGAAAGAGTGGGACTCAGGCTGAAATGCTCCAAGTGTGTTTTCCCGGCGCCAGAAGTCGAATTTTGGACTCCTTTACTTTTTTGTTAACTTTCTACCCGGATTGAGCACGTTGTTCGAACCTTTGCACATGTTGCTACATAAGGGTGAAAACTGGGTTTGGGGAAAATCTCAAGGCACAGCCTTTGAGAAGGCCAGGAACCTGCTATGTTCAAATAAGTTACTTGTACACTATGACCCATGTAAACGATTAGTGCTAGCTATCTTGTGTAGCTGCGTGTTACAGCAACCTCCAACCAGTTTCATAAGCGTCTAGAAGTCTGTCTAAGGCTGAGAGAGCCTATAGTATGGTCACGAAAGAGGTGTTAGCATGTGTATATGGGATTAAGAAAATGCACCAATACTTGTTTGGACTTCAGTTTGAGCTTGAAACTGACCACGAGCCGCTCATTTCGCTGTTTTCAGAGAGTGAAGGTATAAATACCAGTGCTTCGTCCCGCGTCCAAAGATGGGCACTAACATTGTTCGCTTATCCACCACAGACCAGGCACTGAAAACTGTGCCGATGCTCTCAGCCGGCTACCATTACCCACCACCGGGGTTGAAATGATGCAACCCGCAGACTTGCTACTGGTCATGGAGGCTTTTGAGAGCGAGGGGTCACCCATCACAGCTCACCAGATCAGGACCTGGACCAGCCAGGATCCTGTGCTTTCATTAGTAAAGATTGCGTCCTAAATGGAAACTGGTCGGTCGGTCCCGGGGAAATGCAAGATGAAATTAAGCCATTTCACCGACGCAAAGATGAAATGTCTCTTATGGGGTAATCGTGTGGTTTTACCAAAAAACGGCAGGGAAGTGATTATACGTGACCTATACAGTACTTGCCCAGGCATTGTCATGATGAAGGCAATTGCCAGGTCACATGTTTGGTGGCCCGGCATTGACTCGGACTTGGAGTCATGCATGCATCAGTGCAACACTTGCTCACAACTGAGTAATGCACCAAGGGAGGCTCCACTGAGTCTGTGGTCATGGCCCTCCAAACCGAGGTCTAGGATCCATATCGATTTTGTCAGCCCCTTTCTAGGAAAGATGTTTTTAGTAGTAGTGGACGCTTACTCCAAGTGGATTGAATGTGTAATCATGTCATTCAGCACGTCCACAGCCACCATTGAAAGCCTCCGGGCCATGTTCGCCACCCATGGCCTGCCCGACGTCCTTGTCAGCGACAATGGACCGTGTTTCACCAGCTCGGAATTCAACGAGTTTATGACCCGCAATGGCAACAAGTGTGTCAGGTCTGCTCCGTTTAAGCCCACATTCAATGGGCAAGCAGAGCGGGCAATCCAAACAATCAATCAGAGCATGAAACGCTTGATGGACGGCTCCCTACAGACTCGCTTGTCTCGCAATCTGCTCAGTTACCGGACGTGACCCCACTCGCTCACCGGGGTTCCCCCGGCAGAATTATTAATGAAGAGAGCCCTCAAAACCAGGCTCTCCCTAGTCCACCCGGATCTTAATGATCACGTGGAAACCTGCTGACTGGCAGAACATGTACCACGAACACGCGGCTGTTTCACGTGACATTGATGTGAACGACCCTGTGTTTGTCCTGAATTACAGTCGTGTGGGTTGCTGGCACTGTTTTGGCCAAGGAAGGGAATAGGGTGTTTATAATCAAACTGTTAAATGGCCAAACGTGCAGAAAGCATTTAGATCAGACCAAATTGCGATTTACTGACAACCAGGAATGACTTGAAGAGGACATCACCATCAACGATCCACCAACACACACCCAACCAGGAATCGACCTCGCTGTCAATTACGAGGATGAACCCACCGTTCCTGACAGTCCGGTCAGACCAGCCGCGGTACAGTGCAGCAATGGTCCGGCCAACTCACACACGCCAGGGTTTGAACTTAGACGATCAACCAGGGAGCAAAGGGCTCCGGATCGCCTCAACCTGTAAATAACTTGTACCGAAGACTTTTTGGAGGGTGGGGGGAGTGATGTTATGTATGTAACTATGTAATGCTTGCCACCAGAGGGCGCGACTGTTGGAGTCCTAATGGTCACCTGCACACATGTGCAGGGCCAGTATAAAAGGTTGGCTGCCATGTTGTTTAGACTCTCTGGAGTTATAACAAAGAAGACTAAGGTCACACTCAGTTTTGCTCACAGTACTCAGCCTCGTGGAGTTCTTCTATACTCAACAAAATGGAGCATCTGTCCCTTCAAAGAAAAACAAACAAACATGAGCGTTGATAAATTTTTTACAGAGGTCACATGGGGAGACATTAGCTCAGTGGGTCTTATGCTGGCATTTCCCACCCCTCTGCCTCACCTCCCCTTCCCCCGCACGCCTACTGCTCCTTCTCAATGTGGCCTCAGTGCCTGCACCAAGGCTGCTTGAGGGTTGCTGTGTGTCAGAGAGAGTCAGGACAGATGACCTATGTGGACTCCCTGGACCAGCTCTGGCCATGGAGAGCCTGATTGCTGATTGCACCATCTCAGGATGGGCAGCAGCAATGTGGGATGGCAGGAGTACAGGGCATGGCAGGAGCCGCAATGCTGTCACAGTGAGGAAGGACAGCACCTTCCATTTCCAGCGGCACACTGGCACTCCTCCAGGGCAGTGCCAGAGCATCAGGAGCAATATGTGCCCTCACAGATTGCTGGCCTGCTGCGACACCATCTACTCCTCATCCTACTGTGGGGATGACAGAGAGGATGGCCGCAGTCACAGCTTGCATGGCATCACACTGAGACTGAATAAACCAGGGAGTGCTGGAAATGCCGCAGCAACAATTGTAGGGCATGACATCATGCAGACCTTGCGTGGCTTCGACAGGTGATGTCATGGCTGCTCCCATGTCAACCATGGCACAAGCTATCACCTCTGGGACCCCACTGTCGCTCGTTGAGCCCACTTCCTGGTTTAGACGGGCAAGGATGGTCTCAGTGGACAGCTGAGCTGTACGGGCAATGCACGAGGCGGCCTCCCCCACACTCACCCCCCTCTCCACAGCCTCCAACAAGGCCTCCGGTGCCATGGCTGAGAAGCAGTGCGCTCCTCCATTTTCCGGCTCTAAGATCAGTGAGGAGGTGGAGCTGTGCATGTGCATACTTAACGTGTCGCGCCATTATGGCTTTTCCTGCGACTGGATTTTGGAGCATGCACAATGAGCTCACGGTGCATCTGCCTGGACTCCCTGGACAGAGCCTCAAAATCCAGGTCCTCACCTGCCTGACTGTGAACAGGGCCCCTGGGCCGACTGACTCTCCGGAGAGCTGGCCCCTGAGCTTCCCCTCGCGCTGGGCGTTGCTGCAGGCCACTGGGGCCAGAAACGTCATGATCCATAAACCCCATGAACGTGCCCTCCTCCACCGAGCTGGTCTCCCCACTCACTGGCACTGAGGACAGGTTCCGCTCTGTGGCCACCCTCGTCTCCACGGCCTCCTCAGCCTCCCCCTCGTGGATAATGGCGGTTGATGGGCAGTCTGAAGCTCGTCTGGCTCATCGTCTCTCAGCACAAAGCTACACAATGTGGGTCGCAGCTGGGGAGGGGGCAGGAGGACAAGAAGGAGGTGGCACTGTTATTGTGGAGCGACATGTTGTGAGACATGTGGGCTCTCAGGTCAGGGCTCCCACAGAAACGGGCATCTCATTCACAGACTGTCACTGTCGAGTGGGGCTCTGCCTGTGCGGCCGCCAACACCCCGACTGGTGGGCCCATGAGGGCGGACACTTGCTCCTCGACCGCGGTGAGTTCCTGGAGCTCTGGCCCCCCTCCTCCTGCCTGCCCCAGCTCTCGCCTGTTGTGGGCGAGCTTGGCCAGCAATGACCAAAACAAGACGTGGTCAGTGGCTCTGTAGCTACCCATGGGCCACATGTGTCCGCAGTAAGTGACTCGCTATTAATGTCCTGAATGTGAATCTCTGCATCTCGGCCTGCGTGGCAGCACGCAGTGGGTGTGTCAGCGGGGGATTTGGGGACAAAGAGCGGCGAGTAAGTCTGAGGCTGAAGGCCTGTGACCACATACAGTGTTGCTGGGTCAGGAGCGAGAAGGGGAGAGACGTTTGGATGGGCAGGGCAGGTCGGTGAGGCGATAGAGAACGTTTAGGGTGTCTCCACATCGAGGAGCCTGGCCTGGGACACATCGGGTGGGCCGTGTAAAGCCTTTACATTGTGTGAGACAGTGAGGCTGACATCAGCGCATTGCAAGGGTTGTTGTTAGCACCCACTCAGGTCCACTTTAATTTCTTCATCTCGGGTAACCCACCCTAGGGACAGGGTCTATGTGTAATGGGCTGGGTGATTTCCCCAGGGACAGGGTCTCTGTGTAACGGGCTGGGTGATTTCCCCAGGGACAGGGTCTATGTGTAATGGGCTGGATGATTTCCCCAGGGACAGGGTCTCTGTGTAATGGGCTGGGTGATTTCCCCAGGGACAGGGTCTCTGTGTAATGGGCTGGGTGATTTCCCCAGGGACAGGGTCTCTGTGTAATGGGCTGGGTGATTTCCCCAGGGACAGGGTCTATGTGTAATGGGCTGGGTGATTTCCCCAGGGACAGGGTCTCTGTGTAATGGGCTGGGTGATTTCCCCAGGGACAGGGTCTCTGTGTAATGGGCTGGGTGATTTCCCCAGGGACAGGGTCTCTGTGTAATGGGCTGGGTGATTTCCCCAGGGACAGGGTCTCTGTGTAATGGGCTGGGTGATTTCCCCAGGGACAGGGTCTCTGTGTAATGGGCTGGGTGATTTCCCCAGGGACAGGGTCTCTGTGTAATGGGCTGGGTGATTTCCCACCGCCTGAATCTGCCCCAGAGATGAACAAATGATCTTTACAGAAATAAGCGTATTCCAGCTTTGTAACGATATTGAGCTCTGTGAAAGACTGCAGCCCAGGGATCTGGAGGTTATGTATTTAATCAGTTTATCTTTAGCAAGAATCAAAGACCCTTTAAAAATTACCCATCTGCTCCGCTTAATATAATCCCCGTGAACTCGTGGGCAACGGCATCTGCTTCCTTGAAAGTTCGGTTTGTTCCAACGGCAGGGAGCTGAGTGTGGGCCAGTGCATCCTGTGTCTGCAGGCCAGAGGGGGGTCAGGAGGTCAAGGGGGAGAGTGGGGGTCAAGGGGCAGAGTGGGGGTCAGGTTGCAGCTTGGGGGTCAAGGGGCAGAGTGGAGGTCAGGGTTAAGAGTGCAGGCCAAAGGAAAGTTTTTTTTTAATTCTTTCACAGCATGAGGGAGTCAATGGTCAGGCCCAGCATTTATTGCCCATCCCTAACTGCCCTTGAGAAGGTGGTGGTGAGCTGCCTTCTTGAACCTCTGCAGTCCGTGTGGTGAAGGTGCTCCCACAGTGCTGTTAGGGAGGGAGTTCCAGGATTTTGACCCAGCGACGATGAAGGGACGGTCGATATATTTCCAAGTCAGGATGGTGTGTGACTCGGAGGGGAATGTGGAGGTGATGGTGTTCCCATACACCTGCTGCCCTTGTCCTTCTAGGTGGAAGAGGTCACGGGTTGGCAAATTGCTGCAGTGCATCTTGTAGATGGTACACACTGCAGCCACGGTGCGCTGGTGGTGGAGGGAGTGAATGTTGAAGGTGGTGGATGGGGTGACAATCAAACGGGCTGCTTTGTCCTGGATGGTGTCGAGCTTTGAGTGTTGTTGGAGCTGCACTCATCCAGGCAAGTGGAGAGTATTCCATCACACTCCTGACTTGTGCCTTGGTGGAAAGGCTTTGGGGAGTCAGGAGATGAGTCACTCGATGCAGTATACCCAGCCTCTGACCTGCTCTTGTTGCCACCGTATTTATGTGGCTGGTCCAGTTAAGTTTCTGGTCAATGGTGACCCCCAGGATGTTGATGGTCGTTTTCAGGAACCGCAAGAGATTCCACTCCCTGATTGTCAACCACCAGCAAATTATACTGGCAGTGAATGCTCAATTTCCGAGCATCCTTGATGCTCACATCCTGCGTGAGAGCACTGTATCTGACGTGTTTAACAATCAGCCACAAGGTCAATGCTGGATGCTTGATGACAAAGGATATGGCCTCGTCACCTGCCTGATGACCCCACTGCGTGACACCCACACCGAGGCCAAGAGGCAATAAAACGAGAGCCACAGAGCAACTCGCAATATCACAGAGAAAACCATTGGAGTGCTGAAGCAGTGCTTTAGATGCCTGGACCACTCAGAAGGCGAGCTCCAATACCATCCTGAGCAGGTAGCTCAATTCGTGGTGGTGTGCTCCATGTTACACAACTTGGCTATCAAAAGGGGACAAGAATTGCCTGATGAGTCTGACAGTCCACCTCAGGAGAGAGAGGAAGAGGAGGACGAGGAGACGGATACTGACATCGGACCAGACAATCAGGCTGATGCTGAAGCCATGCCCCTGACCCACTGTAGACCACATGAAAGGGCCCATGGTGGCATGATAGCTGCAAGAGCCTTACATCAGGTGCTCATCAATGATCGCTTTGCCTGAAAGAACGTTGGTGTTATTTACAAGGCTGACACACTGCTGTGTGTGCAGGTGATATATCAACAGTGGGCATCACCTTGGTGACAGTTAAAGTTTAAGTTGATTGAAGTTAAGTGTTATTATACCCTTTGATGTTAAGGAATCGCCAGCGTGTAATGGTGCAGCTATCTGAGCCAATGCGCTACAAGTTTTTGTTAAATAAAAAACATTTAAACCGAACATTAGTCTGAAATCATCAGTATTTCTGTACAAACCAATCCTTCCCTCCCCCCCCCCGCTTCTCCTCCCCACCTCTACCCCTTCCTGTTCCCCTCCTGACTCCAAGCCGCCTGGCCGAGGAGCAAACCAGGTGATGCTTCATTGCAGGGACGGGACGGGGAAAATCGGCCGAAATGCTGCTTAGACGGATACGGGAGAGGATGGTCCAGAGGTGGGAACGTGCTCCGAGCCATAAGCAAGATGTTGCTGCTGGCTCTCATGTGTGGTTGGCAATGAGGTTGCGGCACCTTGGGGTGCAGTGCCGCGCTCCAGGACCACTGGGAGCCCTCTGCCACCAGTGTTCCTGGCTACCATTTCCAGGGCCTCCTCCATCCCTTCCATGTTATATCTTATTTGTTGGACAAAATCTCGGTGCCAACTATGTTCTTGGTGCTGAGTAGGCTTTTTGTTGCTGGTAAATCTCTGTCGTGCCTCCCACAACAGCCAGACAAGCTCACATCACAGCCACACACGCTTTCAGTGCCTCTGAGCTCCCTCTCTCTATGTCTCCCCTTCTGCGCATGTCATCATGACCCTTGACTTCCTGAGCGTTGCCATGCCGTTGCTAAGGACGACCACACGGCAGAAGATCAGAAAAATTTAACACTACCACCCATTTGATATCGCTCGCGGTAGTGCCCATTTTCAAAAATGTAAACTAGGTGTTTTGAGAATGGGCGAGAAGCCGGCGATCTGAAAACCCTTTTTTAAGGCCCACCAGAAATAACGGCCATTTTTTGGCGATAAGCACAAAAGTGGAGATTCTAGCCCATAGTCTCAGAATAAGGGGGCGCCCATTTAAAACTGAGATGAGGAAGAATTTCTTCTCTCAGAGGGTTGTAAATCTGTGGAATTCTCTGCCCCAAAGAGCTGTGGGGGCTGGGTCATTGAATATATTTAAGGCGGAGATAGACAGATTTTTGAGCAATAAGGGAGTAAAGGGTTATGGGGAGCGGGCAGGGAGGTGCAGCTGAGTCCATGATCAGATCAGCCATGATCTTATTGAATGGTGGAGCAGGCTCGAGGGGCTGTATGGCCTACTCCTGCTCCAATTTCTTATGTTCTTATATTAACATCTTCACTTCTGACCTTATGATGGGGGAAGGTCATTGATGAAACAGCTAAAGATGGTTGGGCCTAGGACACTGCCCTGAGGAACTCCTGCAGCGATGTCCCGGGGCTGAGATGATTGACCTCCAGCAACCACAGCCATCTTCCTTTGTGCTGGGTATGACTCCAGCCAGTGGAGAGCTTTCCCCCTGATTCCATTGACTTCAGTTTTACTGGGGCTCCTTAATGCTACACTCGGTCAAATGCTGCCTTGATGTCGAGGGCAGTCACTCTCACCTCACTTCTGGAATTCAGCTCATTTGTCCATGTTTGGACCAAGGCTGTAATGAGGTCTGGAGACGAGTAGTCTTGGCAGAACCCAAATTGAGCATCGGTGAGCAGGTTATTGGTGAGTAAGTGCCGCTTCATAACACTGCCACCTTCCATCACTTTGCTGATAATTGAGGGTCGACTCAATTAGACGGTAATTGGTTGGATTGGATTTGTCCTGCTTTTTGTGGATACCTGACAGATCTCAGTCCCTCCCCATTTAAGCCACCCTCCCCCACCAGGATGGAGCGTACCCTAAAACAGAGAGAGTGTGGGAGACAGGATGGGGCGTACCCTAAAACAGAGAGAGTGTGGGAGACAGGATGGAGCATACCCTAAAACAGAGAGAGTGTGGGAGACAGGATGGAGCATACTCTGAGAAGCCCCGATTTTAACTCCAGGTGGATTCCCTGGTCACACCTGAGTTAAGATTATAGTCGGGTCTCAATGATGTCATCAGGCTGCACCATGCCCATGTAAAGAAGGACCCCATCGGCTCCGGGCACCTGTCCTTACTGCCTGCTCAGGAGAGCAGGTTAAAATTACAGATGTTGCGATCATGGCAGTTTTCAGGAAGGTAAGAGGCAGGGTGATTTGAACTGCCCTGTCGCCAGGTTTGTGCTGAGCAAGTCAGGTCAAAATCGGCCTCAGAGAGAGGAAATTGTGGGGTGGTTTTTCAAGTGCAGGTTGCCCGGGTGAAAACTCGGCTCTTGGTGAGATGATGGTGGGCCCTGTGTGCAGTTCCCGGTTTGCCCTGTGGTGAGTGAGGTCCTCGGCAGCAACGTGTTAACTCAGCTGTCAGGGGCGACAGTGTCAGGGCAGTGGCTGCTCCGTCACACGGGCCCCATCCCAGGGGGCACGGAGATAACCTGGGGCAGGGGACAGCATCAATCGGCAGGGGCACTCGCTGCATGTTTCCTGCCGGCTCCTCAAATATTTGCAGCAGACGCAGAAATTCCAAGGAAAGCTGATTGTGTAAATCCCAGGCTCCACTTGGCTTCTGCCGCACTGACCTGCCGATCATTTCAACAATCCACTTCCTGGGTCACTGAATGATTGACAGGAGCGCCGCAAACTGAGCGAGGTCACAAAGTCACGAGGGTACGAGGTCACGAGGGTACGATGTCATGCTAGTCTAGTAGTTATTTCACAGGACTAGTAACCCACATGCCTGGACTAATAATCCAGTGAGTTCACATTTGAGAATTTGAATTTAATTTAAAAATCTGATATCAGTAAAACTGACCATGAAATCGTCAGAGTGTTGTAAAAACACAACTGGGTCACTAATGTCCTTTAGGAAAGGAAATCTGCCAACCTTACCTCATCTGGCCTATTTGTGACTCCAGTTCCAGACCAACATGGTCGACTCTTAACTGTCCTCTACACTGTAGCAATTGAAGCAGAACGGCTCACACCACTTTCTCAGGGAAACGCGGAATCGGCAATTATTGCTGGCCTTGCCAGTAACGCTCACATCCCGAGAATTAATTTTGAAAATGATGAATTGGGAAGCACTTGCTCCGGAATGCAGTTCACACCAAGCCTTGCCTCTGGGTCTGCCTGGAGCTGATGTAATTTCCCCGAGCACTAACTTTATCCAACCTCCTCGCATCTCTCCACACACACAGCTCCCTGCCTCATCTGCACCTGATAGTTAGGGACGGCAATTTGTCCTTTGCGAGGAACAATTCATTGATCCTTTGCCTGGGGAGGGCGGCTGAAGCTGGACAATCTCTTCCTCACTTAGTGAAGACTTATTTAGGGAATACATAAAATTAGAGCTATTTAAAGGATCAATGAAGACATCAATCTTCAGCCACCAAACAAATCACATGAAATTGGGGATTTGTCAGATGAAAGCAATAAATGAGCAGAGCTCCAACTGTGCAGAGTCAGAATGAATCACTTCAAATCCACACAGACCTGACGACAATTGCTGAATTAAAGTAAAGTAATGTAATAGCAGGAATATTTAATTAAATCCGGAATTGATGAGAGGTGTCGCATTCGCCCACTTCTCTCATTCTGCTCTTCAATATTAAAGACTCAAAATAGAAAGAGATAAAAATCTTTGGAGGCAGAGACAGGAGCAATTATCTGCAGCATCTGGTACAGGGAGGTGGGGTGGCACTGAGAGCAGGCAGTATCTGTGTGCAGAACAGCCAGTAGTAAATACCAAACATTTACAAACACAGAAATTTACAGCGCAGAAGGAGACCATTTCGGCCCATCGTGTCCATGACTACCGACAAAGAGCCGCACGGCCCTCGGTCAGCAGCCCTGAACCTGTGAACAATGAACAATGACGGAAAGGCAAAGAGCACCCAGCCCAACCAGTCCGCCTCACACAACTGCGACACCCCTTACACTGAAACATTATACACTCCACCCTATCTGGAGCCATGTGATCTCCTAGGAGAGGCAAAAACCAGATAAAAACCCAGGCCAATTGGGAAAAAAAATCTGGGAAAATTCCTCTCCGACCCATCCAGGCGATCGAAACTAGTCGAGGAGATCACCCTGGCCGTATTCTATTCTCTGCAGTACTTAACCATCATATCTGCGCCAGCCAATAAGGGATTATCCAGTCTAATCCCAATTACCAGCTCTCGGTCCATAACCCTGCTTTACGTGCCCGTCCAAGCACCTTTTAAAAATGGTGAGGATTTCTGCATCCACCATTCTTCCAGGCAGCGAGTTCCAGATCCTCACAGAAGAAGACGCCCTTAAATCCCTTCTAAATCTTCCACCAACAACCTTAAAACTACGCCCCCTCATAATAGACCCATCCACCAATGGAAATAGACCCTTGCTATCCACTATATCCAGGAAACCTGCGGGGGGGTGGGGGGGGGTAAACAGCTAGAGGTCGTGGTCCATATCGGGACCAACGAAGTAGGTAAAATAAGGGATGAGGTTCTACAGGCAGAATTCAGGGAGCTAGGAAGAAAATTAAAGGGTAGCACTTCAAAGGTAGTAAATTCCGGGTTACTGCCGGGGCCACGTGCTAATGAGTACAAGAATAGATGGTTAGAGAGGATAAACATGTGGCTGGAGAGTTGGTGTAGAAGGGAGGGCTTTAAATTCCTGAGGCATTGGGAGTGCTTCTGGGGGAGATGGGACCTGTACAAACCGGACGGGTTGCACCTCAAATTTGGTAATTTTGTTTCGGTACGTTGAGTTCTCCAGAACCATGTTGAAGGTTATCGAGAGATACATCAGGATCCGGGCTCTGTGACATTCTGTTGATTGCACAGGTACTTAACTCGGTTCCAATAGACTGAGAACAATTGTTGTATAGCCCAGGTACCTGTGGTTATAATCCAGAAAGCGATTCAGAATTTTACAGGCAGTCCTATGGGAATGGAAGATATAAACCTGGACCGTGTCAATCGGGTGATCCCATTCATGGACCAGTGCTGGGTTTGAGTTGTGTCTGGATGCTGATAACTTTCTATAGAACCGTCCTACACACCTGCTGTGGGGAATCTGAGTGCCGCTGTACTGCAGTGAGGTCAGACAAGGACACTGTTTGTATCATGGATTCCTCTCTCCAGATACTTTACTTTATTTTAAACATATACATTCATTACAACTTTATTTTATATTTTACCCATCAGTTGTCCATATCATAACTAATATTTTTCTGGTATTATTATTCTCAAAGCAAAATACTTCATTGAGCCAGTTTAAATGTGATATTTCTTCCACCCAGAACACAAGGAAAAGTGCATCCAGCTCCTTCTCGCACACAATAAGAACATTATCACTCACAGAGCGCAGTGACACAGAACTGGCCTCAATCCTGTTATCACAGGCGGCAGAAGCTGTCAGTCCCACAGTGATCCGAAATGTTCTGAGTTACACTGTGAATCTTACAGCCACATGGAGCAGTAGAATCAGATGCTGTTTCACCATTGAAACAACTCATTGGATATATTCAAGAGAGAGTTAGATATGGCCCTTACGGCTAAGGGGATCAAGGGGTATGGAGAGAAAGCAGGAATGGGGTACTGAGGGAATGATCAACCATGATCTTATTGAATGGTGGTGCAGGCTGGAAGGGCCGAATGGCCTACTCCTGCACCTACTTTCTATGTTTCTGTTTCAACAGCGCCGGGATCAATATCCTCGCTAGTTCTAGTGCTGTTTGGAGAGAGTTTAAACTAGCTTGGCAGGGGGAATAGGAACCTGAGAACACATTCAATAGGGAAGGAAGTAAAGCAGAAATTCGATAGAAAACATCTAGAATCTGTAAGACAGAGGAAACAGGGTTTCGTAAGTAGTAAGCAAGGAGGTCTTCCTGTGCTGAATGGTATTTACTTTAATGCGAGGAGTATAGCGAATAAGGCGGATGAGCGAGGAGCCCAGGTAGACACTTGGGAGTATGACATTATAGGCATTACAGAAACATGGCTGAAAGAGGGGCAGGTTTGGCAGATCAATATTCCTGGTTTCAGGATATTTGGACAAGACAGAGGCAGGGGAGCATCATGGTACTGATTAAAGAAACGATTACAGCAGTGAGGAGGGATGATATGTGAGAGGGATCATTAACTGAGGCCATATGGGTCGAATTGAAAAATAAAAAAGGGGTGATCACACTGCTGGGAGTGTAATATAGACCCCCAAACAGTGGGAGGGAGATAGAGGAGCAAATATGTCGGTAAATTGCTGTGAAGTCTAAAAACCATAGGGTAGTAATAGTAGGGGATTTTAACTATCCAAATATTGATTGGGACAAATTTAGTGTGAAGGGTGTAGAGGGTGCAGAATTCTTGAAATGCATTCAAGAGAACTTTTTTAGTCAGTATGTAGCAAGCCCAACACGAGAGGGGGCGGTCTTGGATTTAGTTTTGGGGAATGAAGCTGGGCAGGTTGAAGGGGTATTAGTGGTAGAGCACTTGGGTGCCAGTGACCATAATTCAGTCAGATTCAAGTTGGTTATGGATAAGGACAAGGATAGGGCTGGAATAAAAGTCCTGAATTGGAGAAAAGCTAATTTTGCTAAATTAAGGAGTGATTTGGCCACAGTGGACAGGAAACAGCTACTTGTGGGTAAATCAGTGTCAGAACAGTGGGAGGCATTCAAGGAGGAGATCCGGAAGGCTCAGGCCAAACATGTGCTCTTAAAGAAAAGAGGTGGGAATAATCATTCGAGATCCCTCTGGATGTCTAGGGACTCACAGGGGAGGATAAAGAAAAAAAGGGACGCTTATGTCATATACCAATGGCTAAATTCTATAGAAACATAGATTCACAGAAAATAGGTGCAGGAGTAGGCCATTCGGCCCTTCTAGCCTGCACCACCATTCGATAAGATCATGGCTGATCATACCCTCAGTACCCCTTTCCTGATTTCTCTCCATACCCCTTGATTCCTTTAGCCATAAGGGCCATATCTAACTCCCTCTTGAATATATCCAATGAACTGGCATCAACAACTCTCTGCGGCAGGGAATTCCATAGATTAACAACTCTCTGAGTGAAGAAGTTTCTCCTCATCTCAGTCATAAATGGCCTACCCCTTATCCTAAGACTCTGTCCCCTGGTTCTGGACTTCCCCAACATCGGGAACAATCTACGCGCATCTAACTCTCCCATCCCATCAGAATCTTGTATGTTTCTATGAGATCCCCTCTCATCCTTCTAAACGCCAATGTAAAAAGGCCCAGTTAATCCAGTCCCTCCTCATATGTCAGTCCTGCCATCCCGGGAATCAGTCTGGTGAACCTTTGCTGCACTCCCTCAATAGCAAGAACGTCCTTCCTCAGATTAGGAGACCAAAATTGAACACAATATTCCAGGTGAGGCCTCACCAAGGCCCTGTACAACTGCAGTAAGACCTCCCTGCTCCTATACTCAAATCCCCTAGCTACGAAGGCCAACATACCATTTGCCTTCTTTACCGCCTGCTGAACCTGTATGCCAAATTTCAATGACTGATGAACCATGACACCCAGGTCTCATTGCACCTCCCCTTTTCCTAATCTGCTGCCATTCAGATAATATTCTGTCTTCCTGTTTTTTCACCCAAAATGGATAACCTCACATTTATTCACATTATACTGCATCTGCCATGCATTTTCTCACTCACCTAACCTGTCTAATCACCCTGCAGCCTCTTAGCGTCCCCCTCACAGCTCACACCGCCACCCAGTTTAGTGTCATCTGCAAACTTGGAGATATTACACTTAATTCCTTCATCCAAATCATTGATGTATATTGTAAAGAGCTGGGGTACCAGCACTGAGCCCTGCGCACTCCACTAGTCACTGCCTGCCATTCTGAAAAGGACCCGTTTATCCTGACTCTCTGCTTTCTGTCTGCCAACCAGTTCTCTATCCACGTCAGTACATTACCCCCAATACAATGTGCTTTGATGCTATAGATTATTTCGAGGAATATAGAAAGTTAAGAAGTAAAATTAAAAAGGATATGAGGAATGCTGAGAGAGAGCACGAGAAATTCTTGGCTAGTAAGATTAAGCAAAACCAAAAGATGTTCTATAAATATATTGAGTGAAGTAAAAGAGGAAATAGCAGAGGCTTCGACCATCATTTTCTAGTCCTCTTTGGATCTGGGCATTGTGCTGGAGGATTTGAGGACTGCTAATGTAGTATCCTTGTTTAAGAAGGGAAAAGGGATTGTCCAAGTAATTACAGGCCTGTCAGCCTGACCTCAGTGGTGGGAAAATTACTGGAAAAAATCCTGAAAGACAGGATAAATCTACATTTGGAAAGGCAAGGATTAATTCGGGCCAGTCAGAACAAATTTGTTAAGGGAAGATCGTGTTTGACTGACCTGATTGAATTTTTTGATGAGGTAACCAACAGGGTTGTATTCAACCAGCATTGTAACCCATGTATAATCTAACCTAAGTTGTACACTGTGAGAACAATGACCACTAGGTGGTGAACTTGTGGGAGACACTCCTAACCTGGACCTTCAGATATAAAAGGGGAAGCTCCACCCACTTCCATCACTTGAGTGCGAAGGAATAAAGGACAGGTCACAGACTGACCTTCTCTCAAGCATGGGCCTCATGTGCATTTATACTGTATAATAAGGACGTATCAATGGCGACGAGAAACTGCGATTTAAACCATGCGAGCATGGCCACTAGCAGAACAGACGAGAGGTACTGTGTTAAGGAATGGTTGGGACAGAGATTCAACATTGTTAAAGCAGCACACAGTTCTCCAGGCAGACAAGGGCAATCGAGCATGCCCCAACATGTAGTCGAACCCAGAGGGGGAGTTCGACAAAGACAATGGCAAGCTGAACAGCGATTCACGCCATTGCAAGGGACAATGCGGCCAGTAATGGGGCCATCAACACCTGTTAATGGTGCACTCAAGGACAATAACAGGGGCAGTCAGGGACGATCGATTGGCAAGGGACCTTTTGTTTCCAACAGCAGCTCATGTTGGAGGCGTGGAGGCACACACTCAGCCGGAGTTTGCAGAGATGAGCAAAATACCCGCAGAAATTGCAGAAATGAACACTGGGGGAAATCGCTGGAAGCTGAAGTTCAGCGAGTTCATGTGGAGCACATATACAGTTCATACACCAGGACGCCACCGATAATGATGAAAGTGCTCCTCAATGGCATCCCAGTATCAATGGAGCTAGTCACGGGTGCCAGCCAGTCCCTGATGGGTATCAAACAGTTCGAAAAGTTGTGGGCGTCCAAGGCCAGGAGGCCAAAATTATCACCGATTGACGCACAGCTACGGACATACACAAAGGAGATCCTTCCGGTGCTAGGCAGCACTACGGTAGTCATGACACACAAAGATTCGGAGAACAGGTTGCCACTCTGGATTGTCCCAGGGGACGGTCCCGCACTACTGGGGAGGAATTGGCTTGCTGTCATGAACTGGAAATGGGACGATGTCAATGCAATTTCCTCTGTGGAGCGAGTATCATGCTCGCAGATCCTGGACAAATTTGTCTCATTATTTCAACCCGGCATTGGCACTTTCATGGGGGCCAAGGTAGTGATTCACATAAACCTGGACGCCAGGCCAGTACACCACAAGGCCAGAGCGGTGCCGTACGTGATGCGGGAAAAGATAGAAGGCGAATTGGACCACCTGCTGAGGGAAGGCATCATCTCGCCAGTCGAATTCAGTGACTGGGCGAGCCCGATTGTGCCGGTGCTCAAGGCGGATGGGTCGGTCAGGATATGTGGTGATTACAAGGCCACCATCAATCGGGTATCACTCCAAGACCAGTACCCAGTAACGAGAGCGGAGGACCTCTTTGCGACGCTATCCGGTGGCAAACTTTTTTCAAAATTGGACCTGACCTCAGCTTACATGACCCAGGAGCTGGCGAGTGAGTCGAAGAAGCTGACCACCATCACGACACACAAGGGGTTGTTTGAGTGCAACAGATGTCCGTTCGGGATTCGCTCGGCCGCCGCGATCTTCCAATGAAATATAGAAAGCCTCCTCAAGTCGATTCCAGAGACAGTGGTTTTTCAGGACGACATCCTCATTACGGGTTACGATACTGAAGAACACCTCCACAACCTGGAGGAGGTGTTACGCAGACTGGACCGGGTAGGTGTGCGACTGAAAAAGGCGAAGTGCGTCTTCCGAGGTCCAGAGGTAGAATTCCTGGGGATGAGGGTAGCAGCAGACGGGATCAGCCCTACTGCATCCAAGACAGAAGCGATCCAGAGAGCAGCCAGACCCCCTAACACGATGGAGCTGCGTTCGTTCCTGGGGCTCCTGAACTATTTTGGTAACTTTCTTCCCAAATTGAGCATGCTGCTTGAGCCGCTACACGTGCTCCTACGCAAAGGTCGCGAATGGGTCTGGGGGGACAGCCAGGAAAGGGCTTTTAATATAACACGCAATTTGTTATGTTCCAACAATCTGTTAACGCTATATGACCCATGTAAGAAACTTGTTTTAATGTGCGATGCGTCATCCTATGGTGTCGGGTGTGTGTTGCAGCATGTCAATGCCAAGGGTCAGTTACAGCCGATAGCTTATGCCTCCAGAAGTCTGTCCCAGGCAGAAAGGGGCTACGGGCTGGTAGAAAAGGAAGCGCTAGCATGTGTATATGTGGTAAAGAATATGCACCAGTACCTATTTGGCAGGAAATTTGAGCTGGAGACAGATCACAAACCCCTAACGTCCCCTTTGGCCGACAACAAGGCCATAAATGCAAATGTATCGGCCTGCATACAGAGGTGGGCAATCACGTTAGCCGCCTATGACTATACAATTCGGCACAGACCGGACACCGAAAACTGCGCCGATGCACTCAGCAGGCTCCCACAAGCCACCACTGAGGGGGCTACCAAGCATGCTGCTGAGATGGTCATGGCTGTTGAAGCTTTCGGAAGCGAAGGCTCACCCGTGACAGCCCATCAGATTAAAGTCTGGACAAATAGAGACCCGCTATTGTCTCTAGTCAAGAAATGTGTCCTGAATGGGGACTGGGCAGCCACGTACAGGGCATACCCTGAGAAATTTAAACCATTTCACAGGCGCAAGGATGAACTCTCGATTCAGGCCGATTGCCTACTGTGGGGAAACCGAGTAGTCATGCCCCAGATGGGCAGAGAGGTGTTCATCAGAGAACTCCACAATGAGCACCCAGGCATTGTCATGATGAAGGCAATTGCCAGGTCACGCATTTGGTGGCCAGGGATAGATGCAGATCTGGAACTGTGTGTTCGCAGGTGCAACACGTGTGCCCAGCTGGGCAATGCGCCCAGGGAAGCCCCCCTTAGCCCCTGGTCCTGGCCCGCCAAGCCATGGTCACGCATTCATGTGGACTACGCAGGTCCTTTCATGGGAAAAATATTTTTGGTTGTAGTAGAAGCCTACTCCAAATGGATCGAGTGTGACATTTTAAATTCAAGCACATCCTCTGCCACGTTAGAAAGTCTACGGGCAATGTTCGCCGCCCACGGTCTACTGGACATCTTGGTCAGCGACAATAGCCCGTGCTTCACAAGCACTGACTTCCAGGACTTCATGGCGGGCAATGGAATTAACCATGTCAGAACGGCACCGTTCAAGCCGGCCTCAAACGGCCAGGCAGAACGAGCAGTGCAGATAATCAAACAGGGGATGCTCAGAATCCAAAGGGGTTCCCTACAAAGCTGCTTATCAGCCTCCTGTTGGCCTACAGATCCCGACCACACTCACTCACAGGGTTCCACCCGCAGAGCTGCTGATGAAAAGGACGCTCAAAACCTGGTTATCCCTTATACACCCCACCATGAAAGAAATTGTCGAGAGCAGGCGCCAGTCACATTATGACTACCATGACAGGAATGCGAGGGCGCGATGTATTGATGTAAATTATCCTGTTTTTGTCCTCAACTACGCTGCAGGGCCCAAATGGCTCGCAGGCACTGTGGTTGCCAAAGAGGGAAATAGGATTCTGGTAGTTAAACTTACCAATGGACAAATCTGCCGCCATCATGTGGATCAAACAAAAAGGAGGTTCAGCAACCCCATAGAAGCAGCAGAGGAAGAACACGATATAGACTTCACTCCACCACAGGTGACCGAACACCGGAACCAAAGGGAGGAGAGCCCAGTCACTGTGGGCAGTCCGGACAGGCCTGAGGCACCGCAAACAGCAGACACTCAGGCCAGCGCCCAACAACCGGAGCCCCAACTCAGGTATTCTACAAGGGAGCATAAACCACCAGAGAGACTCAACCTGTGATCACAATAAGACTTTGGGGGGGGAGGTGATGTCATGTATTCAACCAGCATTGTAACCCATGTATAATCTGACCTAAGTTGTACACTGTGAGAACAATGACCACAAGGTGGTGAACTTGTGGAAGACACTCCTAACCTGGACCTTCAGATATAAAAGGGGAAGCTCCACCCACTTCCATCACTTGAGTGCTAAGGAATAAAGGACAGGTCACAGACTGACCTTCTCTCAAGCATGGGCCTCGTGTGCATTCATACAGTATAGTAAGGACGTATCAGGGTCGATGAGGGTAATGCGTACGATATAGTGAATATGGACTTTAGCAAAGCTAAAGGACTGGTCATGAAAGTTAAAGCCCATGGGATCCAGGGCAAAGTGGCAAATTGGATCCAAAATTGACTTGGAGGTAGGAAGGATAGAGTAATGGTTGATGGATGTTTTTGTGACTGGAAGGATGTTTGCAATGGGGTTCCACATGGCTCATTACTGGGTCCCTTGCTTTTTGTGGTATATATCAACGATTTTGATTTGAATATAGGGAGTATGATTAAGAAGTTTGCAGACGATACTAAAATTGGCTATGTGGTTGATAATGAAGAGGAAAATCATGGACTGCAGGAGAATATCAATCGACTGGTCAGGTGGGCAGAGCAGTGGCAAAAGGAATTTAATTCAGAGAAGTGTGAGGTGATGCACTTGGGCAGGGCTAATAAGGAAAGGGTATACACATCAAGTGGTAGGCAACTTAATAGTGTAGATGAACAAAGGGACCTTGGAGTGTTTGTCCACAGATCCCTGAAAGTTGCAGGTTGATAAGGTGGTCAAGAAGGCATACGGAATGCTTGCCTTTATTGGCCAAGGCATAGAATTTAAGAGTCGGGAGATTATGCTTTGATTAGACCACAGCTGGAGTACTGCTTGTAGTTCTGGTCGTATCATAGGAAGGCCGTGATTGCACTAGAGAGGGTGCAGAGGAGAATTACTAGGATGCTGCCTGGAATGGAGAATCTTAGTTATGAGGACAGATTGGATAGACTGGGTTTGTTCTCATTGGAACAGAGGAGGTTGAGAGGAGACCTCATTGAGGTGTACAAAATATTGAGGGGCCTGGACATAGTGGATAGTAAGGGCCTATTTCCATTGGTGGAGGGGTCTATTATGAGGGGGCATAGTTTTAAGAAGTTGGTGGAAGGTTTAGAGGGGATTTGAGCGGGGGCTTCTTTACGCAGAGGGTTGTGGGGATCTGAAACTCACTGCCTGGAAGAGTGGTGGATGCAGAAACCCTCACCACTTTCAAAAGATGGATGGATGGGCACTTAAAGTGCAGTAACCTGCAGGGTTATTGGGATTAGACTGGATGACCTTTCCTTGGACAGTGCAGATATAATGGTAATAACTATAGGGAATAGAATACGGCCAGGGTGATCTCCTGGACTAGTTTTGGTCGCTTGGATGGGTCGGAGAGGAATTTTCCCAGATTTTTTCTCCCTAAATTGGCCTGGGTTTTTATCTGGTTTTTGCCTCTCCCAGGAGATCACATGACTCCGGTTGGGGTGGAGAGTAAAATGTTTTAGTATAAGGGGTGTCGCAGTTGTGTGAAGCAGATTAGTTGGGCTGGGTGCTCTTTGGCTTTCCGTCATTGTTCATAGGTTTTATGTAACCTTTAGGGCTGCTGACCTAGGGCCATGCGGCTCTTTGTCAGCCACGACGGACACGATGGGCCAAAATGGTCTCCTTCTGCGTTGTAAATTTCTATGTTTCTATGTTTCTATCCCATATGCCTTCTAAACCACCTTATCCACCTGGCCTGCTAATTTCAGGGATCTGTGGACAAGCACTCCAAGGTCCCTTTGTTCATCTACACTATTAAGTTGCCTACCGCTTAATGTGTATACCCTTTCCTTATTAGCCCTCCCCAAGTGCATCACCTCACACTTCTCTGAATTAAAAAATTCCATTTGCCACTGCTCTGCCCACCTGACCAGTAGATTGATATCCTCCTGTAGTCCATGACTTTCCTCTAAATTATCAACCACAGCCAATTTTAGTGTCATCTGCAAACTTCTTAATCATACCCCCTGTATTCATATCATAGATGTATACCACAAAAAGCAAGGGACCCAGTACTGAGCCCTATGGAACCCCATTGCAAACGTCCTTCCAGTCACAAAAACATCCATCAACCATTACCCTTTGCTTCCTACCGGCAAGCCAATTTTGGATCCAACTTGCCACTAGCCCTGGACCCCATGGGCTTTAACCTTCGTGACCAGTCTACCATGCGGGACCTTATCAAAAGCTTTGCTAAAGTCCATATACACTACATCGTACGCACTACCCTCATCGACCCTCCTGTTATCTTATCGAAAAATTCAATCAGGTTAGTCAAACACGATCTTCCCGTAACAAATCCATGTTGACTGTCCCTGATTAATCCTTACCTTTCTAAATGTAGATTTATCCTGTCTTTTAGGATTTTTTCCAATAATTTTTCCACCACTGAGGTTCGGCAGACAGGCCTGTAATTACTCGGCCTATCTCTTTCTCTCTTCTTAAACAAGGGTACTACATTAGCAGTCCTCCAATCTTCCGGCACCATGCTCAAATTCAAAGAGGACTAGAAAATAATGGCTATGGCAACTGCTATTACCTCTTTTGCTTCGCTCAACAGCAGGGATGCATTTCATCTGGACTTACCCACTTTCAAAGCTGCTAAACCCCTTATTACTTCCTCTCTCACTAGATTTATTTCATCCAGAATTTCACACTCCTTGATAGCAGTATCTGCATTGCCCCTTTCCTTTGTGAAAACAGACATGAAGTATTCATTAAGAACCATACCAACATCTTCCACCCTCACATACAGATTACCCTCATGCTCTCTAATAGGCCCTACCTTTTTTTAGTTACCCTCTTATCCTTAATATGGTTATAGAACATCTTTGTGTTTTCTTTGATGTTATTTGCCAAGAATTGGTCATGTTCTGTCTTAGAATTCCTAATATCATTTTTAATTTGTCCTCTGAACTTTCTATATTCCTCCAGGGATTCTACAGTATTTAGCCATCGGTATATGATATAAGCTTCTCTTTTTTACATTACCCTCCCCTGTAAGTCCCTCGACATCCAGGAAGCTCTAGAATTGTTATTCTCACCCTTTTTCTTTAAGGGCACATGTTTGGCCTGAGCCCTCCGGATCTCCTCCTTCAATGCTTCCCACTGTTCCGACACTGATTTACCCACAAGTTTCCCGTCCACTGTGGTCAAATCACTTCTCAACTTAGCAAAGTTAGCCTTTCTCTAATTTGGGACTTTTATTCCTGGTCTATCCTTATCCATAACTACCTTGAATCAGAATAAATTATAGTCACTGGCACCCAAGTGCTCTCCCACTGATGCACCTTCCACCTGCCCAGCTTCATTCCTCAAAACTAAATCCAAAACCGCCCCCTCTCGTGTTGGGCTTGTTACATACGGAATAAAAAGGTTGTCTTGAACGCATTTTAGGAATTTCGCACACTCTATACCCTTCACACTATATTGTCCCAGTCAATATTAGGATAATTGAATCCTCTACTATTACTACCCTATGGTTTTTGGACTTCACAGAAATTTGCCGACATATTTTCTCTTATCTCCCTCCCACTGTTTGGGGGTCTATAATACACGCCCAGCAGTGTGATCACCCATTTTTTATTTTTCAATTCAACCCATATAGCCTCATTTGATCAACCCTAACATATCATCCTTCCTCACCGCTGCAATAGTTTCTTTAATCAATACTGCAACCTCCCCCCATTTTAACCCCTCTCTGTCCTGTCTAAAAATCCTGTAACCAAGAATATTTAGCTGCCAAACTTTTCAGCCATGTTTCTGCAATGGCTATAATGTCATACTCCCAAGTGTCAACCTGTGTTCTTAGCTCATCCGCCTTATTCGCTATACTCCTTGCATTAAAGTATATACCATTCAGCACAGGAAGACTTCCTTGCTTACTACATACAGGGGGGAGGGACAAAGAATAAAAGAGCTCTAATGATAGGGGATTCGATAGTTAGGGGAAACAGACAGGCGTTTCTGTGGCCATAGACGTGACATCCTTGACCCTGATACCAAGGAGGCACCATCCCATCCTGGAGTCACGTCTATGGCCACAGAAACGCCTGTCTGTTCCCCTAACTATAGAATCCCCTATCACTAGGGCTCTTTTGTTCTTCGTCCCTCCCCCTGTGCAGCTGAGCCACCCGTGGTGTCTTGGACTTGGCTCTGGCTGCACTCCCCAGAGGCACCATCGCCCCCACCAGTACTCAGAAGAGAATATCGGTTGGAAAGCGAGATGGATCATAGGGAGACTCCTGTGCTACCTGCCTAGCACACTTACTCCATCTGGTGTCACCCACTTCCCCTCTACCTGCATGCCTTTAAGCTGCGGGGTGACCACATCCTGAAACATGCTATCCACGTAACTCTTGTAAGGGGTTTTCACAGGGTTGTTGTTGTGCCTTGGGTGTCTCTCTCTGGGCTTCTGCCCTCACAGCTTATGCCTGGCCTGTGAGGTACCCTGAGTGCTGCAAGAGCACCCCTGGAGAGACTGTGTCCACAGCTTATGAAGGGGGTTTTGAGACTCGTGCGTCCCCACAGCTTATGCCTAGCCTGTGAGGCACCTGTGAGTGTCAAACACTCCTAACCCCTTCTTCCCTAGCCTGTGACACACAGTTGAGCGTTTTCGAGGCGCTCCTAGCTTCCCTTACACGGTTCTGACATAAGACTCACGATCAGGAGATGTAATACAATAGAACTGAGACAAGGTGATTCCAAGAGGAACTTTAGGCTTCCAATTTATTTGGCAAGGTGTAACTCAACAAACAGCAATACACCAACAAAACAATCCCCCTAAATCCCACTAAACGGACACAACGAAAATCTTTACACCAGTTTAGCAGTACAATGCCCAACCTCCCACCTTTCCTGGCCTAACTGAGTTGGGAGTTCTGGGGACCAGAGGTTATACTCACTACTGTGCCTTCTGCAGTCTGGTGGTTTGTTTCTTCTATCTTCAGTGTCTTCGGACACTGGTTTTCCTTCCTTGTCGAGAGGCCTGTGGTTGTGGTTGTTGAATCACCAGGGCAGGGAAAATCATCACTCCTCTTTCTCACTACGTCAGAAACCCCTTTTTTTATAGCCAGATTATCCAGTCCGCCTCTCCTGCTGAAGTCGATTCTTCTCATTGGTGGACTTTTGATTTTGAAAAATGCAACAGTTTGAGGTTTTTAGGTTTTTTTCCCCACTGATCTTAACCTACTCAAGGTTTGAGTGGGTGTTGATTGCATTGGCCTCCTGTAGCCATTGTGCTAGTCTGGCCTGAGCCAGATATTTCTATGCCTGATGAAAAAGGTGTTGGAATATGTATGTGGCATTGTTTAAATGCTAATGTTTTCAAGGGGCAAGTTTCGGGGGTATACAGTTCCCAGACAATTTGATTAGTTCCAATGTCCAAACTGGCCCTTTTGATATTGACTCCACCCCTTTTCTTGCAGACCTTTAAAAAAATCCCAAATTCGATTAAAGTTCATAGTTTCTTCCATGTGCACTTTAGGATTTCAAACTTTCTGGTAGATAGTTCCAAATTAAATTCCCTTTCCTATGAGTCCAAACACTGGGGGGGGAGGGGGGGGTGGGGGGTCTCCATTTGTGTCCCAAAGTTTTCCTTCCATCGGTTTCAATTCACAGCACAGACTGATCCCACAGCCCCTTTCCTTCTGGGTAAAATGAGGGGGTTTTCGTCCTCCCCTACATAATCCCCCATCTGACACAGTCAGACACCACTCGAGTGTGTCAAAGTTCAGGGTGGTGAGAAAACCCTAGGTCTCCCAAATTGCCCAACTTTTCCCAGTTTAACTCTAAACTGATCCCGTCAATATATATCGTAATTCCTTTTAACGCGGTACTAAACACAGAAATCCAACAGGTTACACTACACGACAGCAACATACATATATGTACTTAAGGTTACAGCAGTAATTGTACATTGAGTCTCATTTCAGTCTCAAACGTAAAACAAAGAAACCTGCCCTGCAAACTCCCCAGGAGCCATGTATGAAAACGCAGTCATCCCTGAGAATAACAAAACCGCCTAAGTGTCGCGGTCAAGCTTTGTTTACACGCCTTGAGTGTTTAGCAACGGCTTTCCTGGCTGTGTAGTAGCCTGAGGAACTGCGTTCTTTTTCTTTTTCTCCTGAGCTTACAGCTTGTAACTAGCAGATAAGCTACAATCATGAGTTGGCCGATTACTAAGGCATGCGATCCCACCCGGATCCATGCAGGTATGTCTGCCCGTATTCCCAAATCCCACCATGCTGGGGGTTTAATCTGGGCAATCTCCCCTGCTAGAATTTCAGCTTTCTGCTCCATGGTGTAAAAATGTTTTTGAGACAAATCCACTGCCTGGAGGAGGGCTGTAAGTTTCTCAGGTAGTGGGGCAATGGGATAGCCAAACTGGGCGACATATTGTTGTAGATGGCTGAGGTTGTTTTGTACCGTGAGGTGAATTGTGGAAGGTTCAGGGATGGGTGCGATTCTGGTGTGTGCCACTTGAACCTCTGCCCTGGGTTTAAAGCAAAAGCTGCTGTACGGAATTGGACACCACCTTCCCGGTCCGTGTTCATACCGTTGGGCACTTGTGGTGACACAATATGTCCCACCGCCTACATATGCTACCTGTGGAGGCATGTGGTTAGGGGCCATTACCTCCATTGTGCAATTGATAGGCTCTGCCCCAGCAGTGCTGAACCCGCATTGTGGCCTTGCAAAAGCGTTCAAGTGCTGGGGGCACAGGATTACCTGTGCTCCCCTGCTCCGACAACCCGAGAGGTCTGTACCTGTCACAGTGTGCTCCCACATTGTGACATAAGGTGGGACCTCTTGGAATCGAACATGCACCCCTCCACGAATGACTCCCACATTCTCCACTCGGTACAGGGGTGCTGGTCGTGGGGACGCCCCCATCACGGGCATCCTGACCACCACACCCATGATGGTATGATTTGACTTTCCACAGTCCACCGGTACCGGGTAGGCTTCCGATGCTACACGAAGTTGGCAAGGACTCAAAACATTATCGTAAGGGTGCAGTGCTGCTAAGTGCTGGTTGCTGATCCAGGAGGGGACCTGTCCCTGTCTCAGATCCTCGAGGTTACTCCGTCCCTCTCCCAGCAACCAGGCCCCATAGAGCACGCACACCTCATTTTGGGCGGCTTGATCGGAGGCGTTTCTATCCTCCCGAATCAAGGCGTTTACAGCCCTGGCCTGCGCCTCCAATTGAGAGATAATCTCCTTTAAGTGAACTGTCATTGCCACCTCTTCGTGGAGCGCGGATCCCACTACGGTATTCTCGTCCCCCAGGACTTTGCGCAGCTGATTCTTTAACCCATTTATCTGGAGGGCCAGCTGCATGTTATCCAAACTGTTTATGGCAGACGCCCCGGTGTTAAACCCCGTAAGAATGTCATTTAAAGTGCCACGCCTCTGCCTGCCCGGTTCGGCCCTATCCCACTGTTTATACAAGTCTGTCACTTTGACATCCCCGAAGTCCAGTTCATAGAACTTCCGGAACATCTCCCGCAGCAGAGCCTGGTATAACAGCTCGGTTTCCCGGGGACACCACGTAGGTAGGCGGACTTCTGTCAGATTTAGCACCACTGATGTCACTGCGTAGTGTACCCCCTGATAAAATAGTTTCTCGGTAGGGACCAACACTAAACCATTCCCCGGCCCCCTGGTTGTTGTCGGGCACTCGTGTGGGATGGTGGGCTTGGCCGTGGGTGGGGGCTTCCTTTCCCGAACTACAAGTTCAGTGGCATTTACTGGTACCCGGGGATTAGGGATCACACACGCCTCCCCGCTGCGATCCCATACCACCCCATCCCCGACATCCTGCCACCACCTATAAAAAGCAATGGAGACCCCCTCTGAACACACGCGAGTGGATCCCCACATACACAAATAAATTCCTTGGTCGTACGCCCACCATTTCTCCCAGCACACCGTTACCCCGCCGGATGACCCCATGATGGTTCGGTAGGTATCATTATCCAGACGTTCCCAGTCCGAGTGTCGGTCTCCCACGTCCCTCTTGAGCTTTCTGAGCCACCACCACCGTCCCAGAGGTATGTCCCCTTGGCAAGTTAGGCATACCTTCCTGCCTTCTGTCACTCTCACTCTGGAAGTGGCCACAGTGATCTCCGGGCAGGGGATGGAGGCCTCTCCGTAGGTAAAGTCCTTATGGTTGGAGTACTTGGTGGAGTTCGATCCCAACCACCCAGGCCATCTCCCCTCGTGGGAGTAGGTGACCCGGCCATCCGCCGCCGGAGTCCCTTCTCCTGTGGTCACTGTCGGCGCTCTGCCCCCGGAGCATCCGAAAACTAGGGAGTCCTCGGTGCCCGGTGCAGATCCTTAGCGATACCAGCATCACTAACGGCCAGTAGGGAGGTGTTGACATCTGAAAGGCAAGAAGAACATGGCCTTGCCTTGAGAGACCTCTCCAGGCTCGGCCCACTTAACATGTTCCAAACACAAAAATGCTGTACCCAACCGTCACTGCCTTACCTAAACACATATACTCACAACACAAAGTAACAAAACAGGAAGTGAAAATATATACACCGCCACCCGTCCCCGGGTGGCCAGGCTATATCCTGTCACTGTACAGGAGTCGTCGACCACTCGGCTGACCGTACCCTGGGGACCAGGATGTCCTCCGCTGAGGGGCTCGTATGGGACCCCTAAATGAGTCTTGTGCTGCCCTCCAAGGCCGTCCCGAGCCCCGGATGATCGGTGGGAGACCCTTGCTAGCGCAACAGAGCACCCTCCCTGTTGTCTTTCGCCGTATCAGTCTGGGGCGGGGGGCTAAGTAAACAGGGGACCACGGCGCCCTGGGCTGTGGCACTCTGTTACTCCTCCTTACTGTCGGTGCAGAGTCCCACGTTATGGGCTGCAATGCCATCTCCTCCACCTCTTGGGCTAGCCCCAGCTGATCCACCATGGGAGGTTCAGCTTCCCCTTGAGCCTTGCTAATGGTAGAGCCTTTCTCCCTACTTCTGTTAGTGGGCTGGGAACCTCTACCCAGTGGTGGGATAGCCTTACAGGAGCAGTGAACCAGCCCCGGCTGTAGAGCTTCAGGGCCCGCTGCCTCCTCCGGAGCCTCCAAATCCACCGGGGCCTGTTCTTCCCCCGGTGCCTGATTCCCTTCCCTTGCTCGTCCCCTCTGTTTTTTACCTCTTTTGGGGTCAAACAATTTACACTGATTAATGTGATACCACTTCACCCGGCGAGGCAGTCGAACCGCATAGACCATAGGGCTAGCCTTGTCGACTATGCTGTATGGTCCCATATATAATGCTTCAAAAACCCCGACCCGAGCATAGTTCCTCACCATTACCTGGTCCCCTATCTCCCATTCGTGGTGTTTGCTGGGTTCTAGCAGCAATCGGTTACTCTGATGCTGTCTGCCCATGTTACTAGCAGCCTGCCAGTGAATCTGTTTCAGGTGTTCAAACAGGTTCCTGACAAACCGGTCCCGGTTCACCTCTCGGAGCTGCCCTTCGGTGAGAACCGGCGCCAACACATGCACTGGGGTTCTCATGATCCGGCCCGTCATCAGCTCATGGGGTGAGTACCCTGTGCTCTTTGACTGACTGGCCCGGATTCCCATGAGGACCAACGGTAAGACCTCCACCCACTTGTTTGGTGAGTCTCCCGTCTCCTTGCGCAGCCTTTCCTTTAGGGTCCGGTTCAGGCATTTTACGGGGCCTGAGGACTGAGGGTTGTAGGCGACATGCCATTTGGCTCTTATCCCCAGCACCTTTAGGGTGGCCTGCATCACCTGGCCGGTGAAGTGGCTTCCCCGGTCGGACTCCACTATTTGAGGTAGACCCCACCGAGAGAACACCTCCCTCACCAGGATTTTTGCAGTCCCCACCGCGGTAGCTGTTCGGCAAGGGAAGGCTTCCACCCACTTGGAAAACACATCCGCCAGGACAAGGCAGTATTTATAACCTCCCTGGGCGGCCGGTAGGGGTCCGATGTAGTCGATCTGGATCGACTGCCATGGTCCCTCTACCCGCCTGACGTGTCCTATAGACGCCTTCCTTTTCTGAGGGTCTGGATTGTTTGCAGCGCAAACCAGACAGCCTGCACAGAAGTTGCGAACGTCTTCCCGGAGGCCTGGCCACCACCCTGCCTTTTCTACCCGTTGCCAGGTAGATTCTGGCCCAGGGTGTCCCGCACCTGGACCCTCATGGGCCAGCTGAAGGAATTCCCTCCGGTGTTGTGGCGGCACTACCCATTTGTCCCCTTTAAACAACATGCCTTCCTGCACAGCAATATCTACAGCACTGTATGGGCCCTCTGCCTTTTCCCCCCTTTTGATAGCAGCCAAGGCAGCCTTCAGGATCGGATCCTGCATCTGGACTACTTTAAGGTCCGGGGCCACAGCTGCCCCTACGCTCCCTTGTGTCCCTGGCTTGCTTCTTGCTGCTGCTATTCTGCCTGCCTCGTATGGGTCCCATGGGCGACCTGTGCGAGCACCTTCCCTTGCCAGCAGGTCTGCCTGCTGGTTACCTTCCCCCCGTAGCTCAGTTTTGGAGTGGGCCTTTACCTTATGGATATATACATCCCCGGTTTCTCCCACTGCAGCCACGATCTTTTCTAGCAGGGGTTTGGTCACAAGGGGCTTCCCATCCGCAGAGGTGTACCCCCGGCGTGACCAAATCGCCAGATACTCTGTACATGAATTGCAAGTGAACATGCTGTCCGAGCAAATCGTGTATGGGGTAGGGAATTCCTCGGGGTGTGTGACCACATACATCACCGCCGAGAGTTCCGCCTGCTGGGCGCTCAGGGTGCATGGGAGTTTAAGAGCCAAGGCAATTCCTGCCTTGGGATCCCAAACTCCGCAGCCCGTGAGTCTTGTACCCGCGGACACTGAACTGGAGCCATCAACATAGATCTCGCGGCCTGTGGGGTGTATCCCTGCCCGAAATCCAAAGTTAATGTCCCATACCCCCTCCACAGAGCATCGATGCGGCTGCCCTGGATAGATTAAATTTGCTGCGAGCCTGGGCTCGCAGAGGCCCTTGACCTTTAAAGTCATTTGGGAGAGGAGGAGGGTCCAGCGAGTGATTCTAGCACTGCTCACTGTCCTGTCCTTAATCCTCCCGTCCAACAGCATCTGCGTCGGGGTATGATGGGTGAGGAGTGTAATGGGGGATATTCCGGTAAAGATCTGAGCTCTCTTTACTGCCCAGTGGGTGGCAAGCAAGTGCCTCTCACAATTGGAGTATCCCTTTTCTACCTCCGTGAGGACCCTGGAGGAGTACACCACTGGTCTCAGCTGACCGTTTCGCTCCTGGAGCAACACTGCACTTAAGCTGTCGCCACTGGTTGCCACCTCCAGGAAGAATTCCTCACCCCCCATCAATTGCCCCTAGGGCTGGTGCTACCTGCAGGTCTCTCTTAAGACGGACAAATGCTGCCTCACAGCCCTCGTCCCATTCCCACTCGACCCCCTTATGTAGGAGTCTGAGCAGAGGGGCGGCAGTGGCTGCATAGTCCTCGATGAAGTCCCTACAGTAGCCAGTGATTCCCAGGAAAGACCTTACCCCCGACACATCCCTAGGGACAGGGAGTTCCTGCACTGCCTTTCTTCTAGCCTCATCAATGGCCCCTTCTCCTGCCCTTATCGTCAGGCCCAGGAATTTTACCTCTCCTAGACCTATCTGGGCTTTCTTGGGGTTAACTTTAAAACCCCCTTCCTTCAGTAAGACCAGCAGTTCGGCCAGCAGTGGACCGTGTTCCTCACTGCTGTCCGTGAACAACAACAGGTCGTCCACATACTGGACCAGCTGGTGTGATTGGCTGAAGCCTTTTAAGCAGTTCGCCATGCATTGGTGAAAGATGCTGGGACTATTATGAAAGCCCTGTGGGAGGCAACTCCATGTATACTGCTGTTCCCGGAAGGTGAAGGCAAACTTGTACTGGTCTTCCCTCCGTACAGGGATAGACCAGAACCCGTTGGATATGTTCAACACTGTGAACGTGGTTGCGGATGCAGGGATTTCCCCGATCAGATCCGCAACCGCCGCTACTGTGGGGGCACAAGCTGGGATGTTTTTATTGAGCACCCTATAATCCACCGTAGCCCTCCAAGAATTGTCCGGTTTCCTAACCGGCCAAAGCGGGGAGTTGACATGGGTGGCTATGGGTCTCAAAACACCCTGCTCGACAAGCGAGCTTAAAGCTGTCTCCAAGTCTGCTTCTGCCTCTCGGGGAAAGCCATATTGCTTTTGCGGGCGCGACATGGGATCCCCATCTATTCGAACCTCCACTCCTGTGACTCTCCCACAGTCGTGTTTATGGGTGGCAAATGCTGCAAAATTTGCTTGCACATAGGCCCGGTACTCGGCCGGGGTGTTACCGACCAGAACCTCCAGGTCGTAACCCCCTTTTGGCTTCATTGTACACAGAGTCCCTTTTCCCTGTTTCTTATCAATAACCATGACTTCTCCCTCTGCTCCCGTGCCCACTGTGCCCCATAGACAGTGATTCCTCAAGTCTACTAGGATCTGGCGAGCGATGATAAAATCAGCCCCCAAAATCCCTTTTCCCACCTGCTCCCAGTTCATCAGGACGCACTTCCATTGTGTTTGGAGTGCTCCTAAACGAACTGCAAGCGGGACTGAGAAAAACCCAGCCTTCTCATTACCTGTGAACCCAACTAGTTGATACGGCACCCCGTTTGATAGAGGTGAGGTTGCGGGGTCCTCCGAATGGACTATCGTGCTGGAAGCACCAGTGTCCAAAAGGTAGGTACCCAATACACCCTCAACCTCCATCTTGACCCAGGGTCGTCCCCAGGGGTCATATTCTAGTGGGCACAGGTATGCAGGCTGGGTCTGGGCTAGTCACGGTCTCTGTACTGGCAGGGTTGCTGGTGCTTCCCTGCCTGTTGCCGTGGCTACCTTCCCAGTCCCCTCTAGCGCTGTCCTCACTGCAGCTACTATCTGGTCAAGGGATAGTGAGGAGCTCACTCCACTTCCCCCACTCTGGGCGGCTCCTGAAGGACTTCTCCCCCCATATCTCTTTACTGGGCTCCTGCAATCCCTTTTAAAATGCCCAGCTTTCCCGCACCCGTAGCACACACCCTCCTTATCAATCGAGCGGCCACCCTCCTGGTGCCATTCCCTTTTGGGAATCGAGTTGGGCTTTACTTCATTTACCCGACCTTTGGAGGTTTTCTCCTCCTCCCCTCCTCCATTCCGTTGGACCAGTGCCAGTTGCCTGACCACTGCTTCCTCGGTGAGGTTGGGGTCCCGGGAATCGAACCACAGTTCTGCCCTGGCCTTGAGCCGGGGCAAGCAGTTTGCCACCAGCATCCTCAGCCAGCGGCCAGTCTGTACCGCGGAAAGATTCGCCCGGTCGAGGATCTCCCCACAGGCTGCGTGGTATACCACTCACAGCCTGTCCGCAAACGCCTGCGGGGTTTCCCCTGCGAGCTGCCTTGTCCTTTCGACCCGTTCGAAAGGACTGCCGTCATCGAAGCCCATAGCCTCAAGGACGGCCCTCTGGACCTCAGTAAATGTACGCTGTCCCCTCCGGCATTCTGCCGGTAGGGCCTGGTACAATTTGCTGTCCAGAGAGAAGAGCAGCAGCTTGGCTGTCTCTTCCTCGTCGCACCCATTAATTTCCCCTGTCTGCATCACTTCCATGAAGTGGATAGACGGGTCCCCGCTGCGAGTGAGTTTGGCCAAATGGGCCACCATGGCCCTGAGTGATTGAACTCCATGGGGAATAATAAAGTCGCTCTCCAGCGCTCCCCGACCTTGGCCACCTCCCTGTGGAGGACCGTACTTGCGCTGCCTGACCGGGCACATCCGCCCTGGTTCAGGATCTTTTTGCGCTGGTCCCTCTACCTCTGGCTGTCCCACCATACCCGGTGCAGCAGACAGTGCCTGGTCGCCTGATCCAGCCTTTAACTGACCCTCGGCTGGAGCCTCACATCCCTGCTGCTGAGCGGGACACATTGGTCCTGCCCCCAGCCCTGGGAATGCTACTACCTGCGTGCCCTGCCCCTCCTGGTACCCCACCGGACAAACCACCGGTGCCTCAGGAGGTGGTCGGGCGTCTCTTGCCTTTGGATTCTCCTCTACCCCCCAATACTCTCCTTTGTCCCCTGTGGACCCTCCAGGTCCTATCAGGGCGACCATCCCCTTTGCCTGGGACAGAGCGTGGGTGAGAGTTTTAATCCTCTCCTGGCAGGGACCGTGATCTGCAAACTCACTGCTACTGGCCACTTTATAGGCTGCCTGTACGTCTTTTAATTTATTCTCCAGTTCCCAAATTTTCTGGGTGTACCGAGAGTTCTGTTCCCGGAGGGACCGCTCACTACCCTTGGCCTCAGTGACCTGACACTGAAGATAGTCCCGGCTATTTCGGAAGGTCTCCTCCCACTGCCGGTTCCTTTGCTGCTCCCCAGCTAATTCGGCCAGCAGGTTGTCCCCAACCACAGCCCGGATAGCAGAGAGCTCCTCTGATTTCTGAAGACTCTGTTCCAAGTCCTTCACCCGCTGGTCGAGCTTTCGGACTTGGCGGGTGAGGCAGATAAGCCAGATGGCCTTTTCCACCTTGTGGTTGTGGTCCTTTCCTGCTGTCCACTGAGCAGCAGCATCCACTGGGCGCTCTGCCCGAGTGAGGGCTTGTACCCAAGGTTTGGTGAGGTTCACCTTGCCAAAAATGTATGAGGAAATTCTCTCCTCCATTTTAGTTTCCTCTCTTATCACCTCATCTGTTATATTAACATCTCCTGTTTGCTTATGTCCCATCTGGGTCGCCATGTTCTGTAAGGGGTTTTCACAGGGTTGTTGTTGTGCCTTGGGTGTCTCTCTCTGGGCTTCTGTCCTCACAGCTTATGCCTGGCCTGTGAGGTACCCTGAGTGCTGCAAGAGCACCCCTGGAGAGACTGTGTCCACAGCTTATGAAGGGGGTTTTGAGACTCGTGCGTCCCCACAGCTTATGCCTAGCCTGTGAGGCACCTGTGAGTGTCAAACACTCCTAACCCCTTCTTCCCTAGCCTGTGACACACAGTTGAGCGTTTTCGAGGCGCTCCTAGCTTCCCTTACACGGTTCTGACATAAGACTCACGATCAGGAGATGTAATACAATAGAACTGAGACAAGGTGATTCCAAGAGGAACTTTAGGCTTCCAATTTATTTGGCAAGGTGTAACTCAACAAACAGCAATACACCAACAAAACAATCCCCCTAAATCCCACTAAACGGACACAACGAAAATCTTTACACCAGTTTAGCAGTACAATGCCCAACCTCCCACCTTTCCTGGCCTAACTGAGTTGGGAGTTCTGGGGACCAGAGGTTATACTCACTACTGTGCCTTCTGCAGTCTGGTGGTTTGTTTCTTCTATCTTCAGTGTCTTCGGACACTGGTTTTCCTTCCTTGTCGAGAGGCCTGTGGTTGTGGTTGTTGAATCACCAGGGCAGGGAAAATCATCACTCCTCTTTCTCACTACGTCAGAAACCCCTTTTTTTATAGCCAGATTATCCAGTCCGCCTCTCCTGCTGAAGTCGATTCTTCTCATTGGTGGACTTTTGATTTTGAAAAATGCAACAGTTTGAGGTTTTTAGGTTTTTTTCCCCACTGATCTTAACCTACTCAAGGTTTGAGTGGGTGTTGATTGCATTGGCCTCCTGTAGCCATTGTGCTAGTCTGGCCTGAGCCAGATATTTCTATGCCTGATGAAAAAGGTGTTGGAATATGTATGTGGGATTGTTTAAATGCTAATGTTTTCAAGGGGCAAGTTTCGAGGGTATACAGTTCCCAGACAATTTGATTAGTTCCAATGTCCAAACTGGCCCTTTTGATATTGACTCCACCCCTTTTCTTACAGACCTTTAAAAAAATCCCAAATTCGATTAAAGTTCATAGTTTCTTCCATGTGCACTTTAGGATTTCAAACTTTCTGGTAGATAGTTCCAAATTAAATTCCCTTTCCTATGAGTCCAAACACTGGGGGGGGGGGGGGTGGTGGGGGGTCTCCATTTGTGTCCCAAAGTTTTCCTTCCATCACAGCACAGACTGATCCCACAGCCCCTTTCCTTCTGGGTAAAATGAGGGGGTTTTCGTCCTCCCCTACACTCTCAGCCTCACGGATGCACTGTACTGACTCCAGCCGCTGCTCAAGCTCCAAAACGCGGAGCTCGAGCAGTTGAAGTTGGAGTCACCTCCTGCACACATGGTTGTCCAGGATTTCCTACATGCCGCAGGATGTGCACTCCACGGGACTGAGCTGCCCTGCCATCCCTCTAGTCAGACTTATCTGTTATAAAAGAGAAAGGAAAATAATTATTAATCACATGTTGGCCGACCTCCGGGCCTCCCACTGCCGAGTGCATTACTCACCTGCAACCCGCTTAGCATCCCACTCTCTGCCTGTGTCTCCCGCTCAATGGGATTCAATCGAAGGTGAAAAATCCTGCAGCGACTGCCATTCACTCCCACTGGGAATGGGTATCTCTGGCCTGTATCACCCATGGGTGCTGGGAATAACTGTCTCCCGCCTATACCAGCCGTAGGTGATCGGGTGAGTGGAACTGGGCGTGGAGCAGGAGCTGCTGGGACTGAGGTGGGCTGAGCTGAAAGTGCTGGCAGGGATCCTAACTGCATCAGCTGCCCCCAGAGGTGAATGGGGGTCAGGGGTTAAATGGGGTCTGAGGTGGATGGGGGAGGTTGGAGTGGGCGGGGTCTTAGGGTAGATGTGGGGTCGGGGTAGGTGGGGGGTCGGGGTAGATGGGGGTCTGGGGATCGATGGGGGGTCGGGGTAGATGGGGGTCTGGGGATTGATGGGGGGTCGGGGTAGATGGGGGTCTGAGGATTGATGGGGTATCGGGGTAGATGGAGGTCTGGGGATCAATGGGGGATCGGGGTAGATTGGGGGGCTGGGGATCGATGGAGGGTCAGAATAGATGGGGTTCGGGGTAGATGGGGGGTCGGGTAGATGGGGGGTCGGGTAGATAGGGGGTTGGGTAGATGGGGGGTCGGATAGATGGGGGGTCGGGGTAGATGGGGGGTCGGGTAGATGGGGGGTCAGGGTAGATGGGGGGTTGGGTAGATGGGGGGTCGGGTAGATGGGGGGTCAGGTAGATGGGGGGTCGGGATAGATAGGGGGTCGGGTAGATGGGGGTTCGGGTCGATGGGGGGTCAGGTAGATGGGGGGTCGGGGTAGATGGGGGTTGGGGTAGATAGGGGTCTGATGACCGATTTCCTCCTGTGGGTGCTCTCGAGTTACACACATTGATGAGGCTCAGGCCAGTGCTGGCAGAATTCTTCAGTCACCCAGATGGAGAGAAGCGCGTGGTGTGGGACAGACATAACCCGGATCTTCACAACCTCCCTCCCCCTTAGGATTCTGCCAGTTGGAAATTGTCAAAATTCTCCGCTTTCAAACGAGATTTGACAGAATTAAATTAAAAGATTTGAATATTAATCAGAAGTGTTTGTCAGAGTTTAACTTTTAATCATGATGGAGAATTCGCTCTCTCATCTACAAATAGAGTTTAATGTTCAACACGGCAGCCGACAGGCTGAGCTCACACAGGGGTTGGGGATAGGGGTCAGGGTTGGGGATCGGGGTCGGGGGTCAGGAATAGGAGTCAGGGTTGGGGATAGGTGTCAGGGTTGGGGATAGGGGTCAGGGATGGAGGTCGGGGGTCAGGGCTGGGAGTCAAGGGTTGGGGATGGGGGTCAGGAGTCAGGGAAGGGGGCAGGGATGGGGGTCAGGGGTCAGGGATGGGGGTCGGGTCAATTTATCAGACATTTAGTATAAACTCTCCTGATGCTCTGGGTCAGATGCCAAAGGAAAGGAATGGAGACAGATGAATAATAATAATACTGAGTTTTGTGGGGTTTGAAATGGGGATGAGTTTATTATTTCTTACAGATGAGACGTTAAACCGAGGCCCCAATCTGCCCTCTCAGGTTGATGAAAAAGATCCTGTGGCACTATTTCGAACAAGAGCAGGGGAGTTATCCCAAAGTACTTTATAGCCAATGGGGAAACGTGGCAGCCAATATGTGCACAGCAAGATCCCACAAACATTATGACCAGATCATCTGTTTTTGTTATGTTGATTGAGGGAGAAATATTGGCCAGCACACCGGGGGAGAACTCCCCTGCTCTTGTTCAAAATAGTGCCATGGGATCTTTTACATCCACCTGAGAGAGCAGACAGGGCCTCGGTTAACTTCTCATCTGAAAGAAATAATGAAACTCACCACATTTCAAACACCACATAATTCAGTATTGTTATTATTCATCTGTCTCCATTCCTCAATCCTGAAAAACTCTGAACAATGTCCCTTGCTATTTTGGTTGTGTTTGAATAACTCAGTGCCATTGTTATCCTGCACACACACTGCCCATCTCCAACTAATGGACACCCACGCACGTTACTCACCCTTCAACCCTCACATCAAAGCTCTCAGTGCCGGGACAATCAGTGCTGTTACTGATATAGAGATTACAATCAGCAGAAACCAACACAAACACTACACCCTGAGGACTCAGCCCGATCCCTGCACAGCTAACATCCACACTTCACACTACACATCGCGGGCCGCCCTGACCTATGTGAGAACACCACCGCAGGTCGGGGCTATAAACAGAGCTGGAGCGCAGGCCCTGGAACATCGTGGGTAAAGGTGCGGCAAATGAGGGTCCAGGGCCCAGAAGAGCCAAGGGCCCAGGGCAGCACGGGCCAGCCCACACTGCAATATGTGTGCGCACTAAGTCCGTGCAGCAGAGCAGGTCTCCAGTCGTCCTGGGTAACCCTTGCCAGTGGATAAAGGCCTAGCTCTGTCAAGCCCGTGTGGTGGCTGATGTGCAACGGTCACCACATGTTAAAAAAATCCACGCACAGGCATCTTCCACCCTTCAACATGTAGTTTAGGACCTGGAATATTAGGTCCTTCATTGAAACATCTGTGAACTCTCGTGGAAGCAAGTCATCCTCATTCGAGGGACCGCCTGTAATGATGATGATAACACTACAGACTCTGCCACTGATGGAGAGACACTTCCCTTGGGAGTGCCTGGAGCAGCTCAATGTTGAGAGACAGTCATCTCTGTACTGGTTGTTTTTTGAGAAGAGATGAGCTTTTATTTAACTCAATCAGACGCTAAACTTCTTGTGTAGCCTCAATGTGACAATAAGTGATTGAGAAAGGTTCAAGCGGCCAATTCTGAGCTGACCTCTGTTGGTCATCTGGAAAGGTCACAGGCAGTGATTACATTGACCAGCAACCAAGCTTCGCCATCAATCACAATTTTGTAAATCCTGAAGGGATTAATCAAAAAAATAGACAATACGGTACAGAAACGGGATTCAGCAGTCTGTGTGTAATCCTGTGTAAGTCACTCCCTGCATCCGTTGTAGAAACATAGAAACATAGAAAATAGGTGCAGGAGTAGGCCATTTGGCCCTTCGAGCCTGCACCACCATTCAATAAGATCAGTACTCCTTTCCTGCTTTCTCTCCATACCCCTTGATCCCTTTAGCTGTAAGGGCCATATCCAACTCCCTCTTCAATATATCTAACGAACTGGCATCAACAACTCTCTGCGGCAGGGAATTCCACAGGTTAACAACTCTCTGAGTGAAGAAGTTTCTCCTCATCTCGGTCCTAAATGGCTTACCCCTTATCTTTAAATTGTGACCCCTGGATCTGGACTCCCCCAACATCGGGAACGTTCTTCCTGAATCTAACCTGTCCAGTCCCGTCAGAAATGTATATGTTTCTCTGAGATCCCCTCTCATTCTTCTGAACTCCAGTGAATACAGGCCCAGTCAATCCAGCCTCTCCTCATATGTCAGTCCTGCCATCCCAGGAATTAGTCTGGTGAACCTTCGCTGCACTCCCTCAATAGCAAGAAAGTCCTTCCTCAGATTAGGAGACCAAAACTGAACACAATATTCCAGATGAGGCCTCACCAAGGCCCTGTACAACTGCAGCAAGACCTCCCTGCTCCTATACTCAAATCTCCTAGCTATGAAGGCCAACATGCCATTTGCCTTCTTCACTGTCTGCTGTACCTGCATGCCCACTTTCAGTGACTGATGTACCATGACACCCAGGTCTCGTTGCACATCCCCTTTTCCTAATCTGTCACCATTCAGATAATATTCTGCCTTCATGTTTTTGCCACCAAAGTGGATAACCTCAAATTTATCCACATTATTCTGCATCTGCCATGCATTTGTCCACTCACCTAATCTGTCCAAGTCACACTGCAGCATCTTAGCATCCTCCTCACAACTCACACCGCCCCCCAGCTTCGTGTCATCTGCTAACTTGGAGATATTACATTCAATTCCTTCATCTAAATCATTGATGTATATTATAAATAGCTGAGCCCTGCGCACCCTACTAGTCACTGTCTACCATTCTGAAAAGGACTGGTTTATCCCGACTCTCTGCTTCCTGTCTGCCAACCAGTTCTCCATCCACGTCAGTACATTACCCCCAATACCATGTGCTTTGATTTTGCACACCAATCTCTTCTGTAGGACCTCGTCAAAAGCCTTTTGAAAGTCCAAATACACCAATCAACTGGTTCTCCCTCGTCCACTCCACTAGTTACATCCTCAAAAAATTCTAGAAGATTTGTCAAGCATGAATTCCCTTTTATAAATCCATGCTGACTTGGACCGATCCTGTCACTGTTTTCCAAATGAGCTGTTATTTCATCTTTAGTAATTGATTCCAACATTTTCCCCACTAGTGACGTCAGGCTAACCAGTCTATAATTACCCGTTTTCTCTCTCCCTCCTTTGTTAAAAAGTGGTGTTACATTAGCTACCCTCCAGTCCATAGGAACTGATCCAGAGTCGATAGACTGTTGGAAAATGATCACCAATGCATCCACTATTTCCAGGGCCACTTCCTTAAGTACTCTGCAATGCAGACTATCAGGCCCTGGGGATTTATCGGCCTTCAATCCCATCAATTTCCCGTACACAATTTCCTGACTAATAAGGATTTCCTTCAGTTCCTCCTTCTCGCTAGACCCTCGGTCCCCTAGTATTTCCGGAAGGTTATTTGTGTTTTCCTTCGTGAAGACAGAAGCAAAGTATTTGTTCAATTGGTCTGCCATTTCTTTGTTCCCCATTATAAATTCACCTGAATCTGACTGCAAGGGACCTACATTTGTCTTCACTAATCTTTTTCTCTTCACATATCTATATAAGCTTTTGCAGTCAGTTTTTATGTTCCTTGCAAGCTTCTTCTCATACTTTATTTCCCCCCTCCTAATTAAACCCTTTGTCCTCCTCTGCTAATTCTAAATTTCTCCCAGTCCTCAGGTTTGCTGCTTTTTCTGGCCAATTTATAAGCGTCTTCCTTGGATTTAACATTATCCCTAATTTCCCTTGTTAGTCACGGTTGAGCCACTTGCCCCGTTTTATTTTTACTCCAGATAGGGATGTACAATTGTTGAAGTTCATCCATGTGATCTTTAAATGTCTGCCATTGTCTATCCACTGTTAACCCTTTAAGTATCATTCGCCAGTCTATTCTAGCCAATTCATGCCTCATACCGTCGAAGTTACCTTTCCTTAAGTTCAGGACCCTAGTCTCTGAATTAACTGTGCCACTCTCCACCTTAATAAAGAATTCTCCCATATTATGGTCACTCTTCCTCAAGGGGCCACGCACAACAAGATTGCGAATTAGTCCTTTCTCATTACACATCACCCAGTCTCGGATGGCCAGCCCTCTAGTTGGTTCCTCGACATATTGGTCTGGAAAACCATCCCTAATACACTCCAGGAAATCCTCCTCCACCGTATTGCTACCAGTTTGGTTAGCCCAATCTATATTTAGATTAAAGTCCCCCATGATAACTGCTGTACCTTTATTGCATACATCCCTAATTTCTTGTTTGATGCTGTCCCCAATCTCACTACTCCTGTTTGGTGGTCTGTACACAACTCCCACTAACTTTTTCTGCCCCTTGGTATTCCACAGCTCCACCCATACAGATTCCACATCATCCAGGCTAATGTCTATCCTTCCTATTGCATTGATTTCCTCTTTAACCAGTAACGCCACTCCGCCTCCTTTTCTTTTCTGTCTATCCTTCCTGAATGTTAAACACCCCTGGATGTTGAATACCCCTGGATGTTGAAACAGAGAAACATAGAAAATAGGTGCAGGAGTAGGCCATTTGGCCCTTCTAGCCTGCACCGCCATTCAATGAGTTCATGGCTGAACATGCAACTTCAGTACCCCATTCCTGCTTTCTCACCATACCACTTGATCCCCCTAGTAGAAAGGACTTCATCCAACTCCTTTTTGAATATATTTAGTGAATTGGCCTCAACAACTTTCTGTGGAAGAGAATTCCGCAGGTTCACCACTCTCTGGGTGAAGAAGTTTCTCCTTATCTCGGTCCTAAATGGCTTACCCCTTATCCTTAGACTGTGACCCCTGGTTCTGGACTTCCCCAACATTGGGAACATTCTTCCTGCATCTAACCTGTCTAAACCCGTCAGAATTTTAAACATTTCTATGAGGTGCCCTCTCATTCTTCTGAACTCCAGTGAATACAAGCCCAGTTGGTCCAGTCTTTCTTGATAGGTCAATCCCGCCATCCCGGGAATCATTCTGGTGAACCTTCGCTGCACTCCCTCAATAGCAAGAATGTCCTTCCTCAAGTTAGGAGACCAAAACTGTACGCAATACTCCAGGTGTGGCCTCACCAAGGCCCTGTACAACTGTAGCAACACCTCCCTGCCCCTGTACTCAAATCCCCTCGCTATGAAGGCCAACATGCCATTTGCTTTCTTAACCGCCTGCTGTACCTGCATGCCAACCTTCAATGACTGATGTACCATGACACCCAGGTCTCGTTGTACCTCCCCTTTTCCTAATCTGTCACCATTCAGATAATAGTCTGTCTCTCTGTTTTTACCACCAAAGTGGATAACCTCACATTTATCCACATTATACTTCATCTGCCATGCATTTGCCCACTCACCTAACCTATCCAAGTCACTCTGCAGCCTCATAGCAACCTCCTCGCAGCTCACACTGCCACCCAATTTAGTGTCATCCGCAAATTTGGAGATTCTACATTTAATCCCCTTGTCTAAATCATTAATGTACAATGTAAACAGCTGGGGCCCCAGCACAGAACCTTGCGGTACCCCACTAGTCACTGCCTGCCATTCTGAAAATTACCCATTTACTCCTACTCTTTGTTTCCTGCCTGACAACCAGTTCTCAATCCATGTTAGCACACCACTCCCAATCCCATGTGCTTTAACTTTGCACATTAATCTCTTGTGTGGGACCTTGTCGAAAGCCTTCTGAAAGTCCAAATATACCACATCAACTGGTTCTCCTTTGTCCACTCTACTGGAAACATCCTCAAAAAATTCCAGAAGATTTGTCAAGCATGATTTCCCTTTCACAAATCCATGCTGACTTGGACCTATCATGTCACCTCTTTCCAAATGCGCTGCTATGACATCCTTAATAATTGATTCCATCATTTTACCCACTACTGAGGTCAGGCTGACGGTCTATAATTCCCTGTTTTCTCCCTCCCTCCTTTTTTAAAAAGTGGGGTTACATTGGAACTGATCCAGAGTCTATGGAATGTTGGAAAATGACTGTCAATACATCCGCTATTTCCAAGGCCACCTCCTTAAGTACTCTGGGATGCAGTCCATCAGGCCCTGGGGACTTATCGGCCTTCAATCCCATCAATTTCCCCAACACAATTTCCCGACTAATAAGGATTTCCCTCAGTTCCTCCTCCTTACTAGACCCTCTGACCCCTTTTATATCCGGAAGGTTGTTTGTGTCCACCTTATTGAATACTGAACCAAAGTACTTGTGCAATTGATCTGCCATTTCTTTGTTCCCCGTTATGACTTCCCCTGATTCTGACCTACATTTGTCTTTACTAACCTTTTTCTCTTTACATATCTATCGAAACTTTTGCAACCCATCTTAATGTTCCCTGCAAGCTTCCTCTCGTACTCCATTTTCCCTGCCCTAATCAAACCCTTTGTCCTCCTCTGCTGAGTTCTAAATTTCTCCCAGTCCCCAGGTTCGCTGCTAATTCTGGCCAATTTGTATGCCACTTCCTTGGATTTAACACTATCCCTGATTTCCCTTGATAGCCACGGTTGAGCCACCTTCCCTTTTTTATTTTTACGCCAGACAGGAATGTACAATTGTTGTAGTTCATCCATGCGGTCTCTAAATGTCTGCCATTGCCCATCCACAGTCAACCCCTTAAGTATCATTCGCCAATCTATACCTTCACGCCTCATACCTTCAAAGTTACCCTTCTTTAAGTTCTGGACCATGGTCTCTGAATTAACTGTTTCATTCTCCATCCTAATGCAGAATTCCACCATATTATGGTCACTCTTCCCCAAGGGGCCTCGCACAACGAGATTGCTAATTAATCCTCTCTCATTACACAACACCCAGTCTAAGATGGCCTCCCCCCTAGTTGGTTCCTCGACATATTGGTCTGGAAAACCATCCCTTATGCACTCTCGGAAATCCTCCTCCACCATATTGCTTCCAGTTTGGTTAGCTCAATCTATGTGCATATTAAAGTCACCCATTATAACTGCTGTACCTTTATTGCATGCACCCCTAATTTCCTGTTTGATGCCCTCCCCAACATCACTACTACTGTTTGGAGGTCTGTACACAACTCCCACTAACGTTTTTTGCCCTTTGGTGTTCTGCAGCTCTACCCATATAGATTCCACATCATCCAAGCTAATGTCCTTCCTAACTATTGCATTAATCTCCTCTTTAACCAGCAATGCTACCCCACCTCCTTTTCCTTTTGTTCTATCCTTTCTGAATGTTGAATACCCCTGGATGTTCAGTTCCAGCCCTGATCATCCTGGAGCCACGTCTCTGTAATCCCAATCACATCATATTTGTTAACATCTATTTGCACAGTTAATTCATCCACCTACTTACGGATACTCCTTGCATTAAGACACAAAGCCTTCAGGCTTGTTTTTTTAACACCCTTTGACCTTTTAGAATTTTGCTGTATAGTGGCCCTTTTTGTTCTTTGCCTTGGGTTTCTCTGCCCTCCACTTTTCCTCATCTCCTTTCTGTCTTTTGCTTTAGTCTCCTTTTTGTTTCCCTCTGTCTCCTGCATTGGTTCCCATCCCCCTGCCATAGTAGTTTAACTCCTCCCCAACAGCACTAACAAACACTCCACCTAGGACATTGGTTCTGGTCCTGCCCAGGTGCAGACCGTCCGGTTTGTACTGGTCCCACCTCACCAGAACCGGTTCCAATGCCCCAGGAATTTGAATCCCTCCCTGCTGCACCACTGCTCAATCTGCGCTATCCTGTGATTCCTACTCTGACTAGCACATGGCATTGGTAGCAATCCCGAGATTACTACTTTTGAGGTCCTACTTTTTAATTTAGCTCCGAGCTCCTTAAATTCGTACCAATGTGCACCACGACAACTGGCTGTTCTCCCTCCCTTTTTAGAATGTCCTGCACCCGCTCCGAGACATCCTTGACCCTTGCACCAGGGAGGCAACATACCATCCTGGAGTCTCGGTTGCAGCCGCAGAAACGTCTATCTATTCCCCTTACCATTGAATCCCCTATCACTATCGCTCTCCCACTCTTTTTCCTGCCCTCCTCTGCAGCAGAGCCAGCCACAGTGCCATGAACTTGGCTGCTGCTGCCCTCCCCTGATGAGTCATCCCTCTCAACAGTACTCAAAGCAGTGTATCTGTTTTGCAGGGGGATGACCACAGGGGACCCATGCACTAGCTTCCTTGCACTACTCTTCCTGCTTGTCTTCCATTCCCTATCTGGCTGTGGACCCTTCTCCTCCGGTCAGACCAACTCGCGACACGTGCAACTCACGTCATTCTGAGCACCGTGGATGCTCCAGAGTGAATCCACCTTTAGCGCCAATTCCGCAACGCGGTCCGTCAGGAGCTGGAGGCGGATACACTTGCTGCACACGTAGTCGTCAGGGACACCGGAAGTGTCCCTGAGTTCCCACATGATACAGGAGGAGCATATCATGTGACCGAGCTCCCCTGCCATGACTTAACCCTGAGATACACTTAAATTGGCAACAACAATGTTAAAAGTTACTCACTGTTATAGAAGAGAAAAAATAAAAACTACTCACCACTTACCCCCTTGGCTGTGACGTCACCTTTCTATTTCTTTCTACTTCTTTTTGCCTACTCCCTGTAGCTGTACAAGCCTCGCCTCTCCACGCACCTCCTCGACACTGGGCCCCGGACTCCCTGCTGTGCCTTTTATAGGCCTCTCACCGAAGTCCCGACTGCCTCTCCACGCACCTCCTCGACACTGTATACCCCTGGATGTTGAACACTCCTGGGTCCCGACCTTGCTGCTGGCACTCCTAATCGATTCCCACCCCTCGCCACCCTTGGCCCCACCCCCGTGCCGCCTTTTTTATCTGCTCTCCTGTGATGTCATTTTTGATTTTTCTTTTGTTGTTAGTTTTGAAATCGTAGCCTCACGGCTCATTATCCCGGACCGCTGCTGGTAGCCCCCACGGACCAGCAGGGGGTGGGGGCCCAGGGAGGGTTGAGCATGGGCCAGCAGGGGGCCAAGGGAGGGTTGAGCATGGGCCAGCAGGGGGCCAAGGGAGGGTTCAGCATGGGTAGTGTCGAAATCTCGACCTCAGAAAAGAATGACTCCGACACTTACAGCTCCGATGGAAGTTTCCCTTTTAATTTACTTGCTCGCAAGGGGTAGGTTTCACTCAGTCAAGGGCTAAATGAACACCTCCGCAATGGTACAGCTTCACAAGATATTTATACAGTAAAACCCAAGTTCTGGCCTCTCCCTGTGTATTGCTCTGTCTCACAGTCAGTGAATACAGATAAAGAGTTAATGGTGTCAAGATATTTCCTTTTGTCAGGGTTATCAGAAAGCCAAACGGCCATTACTCCATGAGTCATAGGTAATGGGCTATCACCTGTCTTGTATTGTGTCAGGATTATCCAATTTCCTGGTCAGTTTACCTGTTTGCTTCAAATGGATGAGGTAAAGGAAAGAGAGATAATGGCTAGAAGATAAGGGTGGGGTGACATGGAACTCCTGTAGTGTAGACAATAGGAGAGCACCATGGGGGGGGGGGGTTACTTGTCTCAGCATGACTTGTCTCCTAGCTGTCTGATGGCCATCAGCCATCTCACAGCAGGTTTAGCTGTTTATGCAAGCTGGCTGCTAAAATGCAGAAAGTTCTGGAAGGGCAAGGACTCCATTTTAATCAAAAGGCACACAAATACCGTATGGTATCAGCTTAGATAAAAATACATTTCCACAGTAGGCAGGGGGGGTCGATAGGTCAAGGCCAGCAATGAGGTCGGGACACGAGGCCAGAATACGCATGATAACTAGAAAAGAACCAATGACCAAAGCGTGAGAGGCTGGAGGGAGCGGAAAGCACAGCAGAGCCTGCACAGGGAGAGCAGTGAGCGGGTGCTGGGCCCAGGGTACAGGGGGAGCAGTGAGCGGGAGCTGGGGCCAGGGTACAGGGAGAGCAGTGAGAGGGAGCTGGGCTCCGGTACAGGGGGAGCAGTGAGTGGGTGCTGGGCCTGGGGGCCCGGGGGTACAGGGAGAGCAGTGAGCGGGTGCTGGGCCCAGGGTACAGGGAGAGCAGTGAGCGGGTGCTGGGCCTGGGGTAAAGGGAGAGCAATGAGTGGGAGCTGGGCTCCGGGACAGGGGGAGCAGTGAGTGGGTGCTGGGCCTGGGGGCCCGGGGGTACAGGGAGTGGAGTGAGCGGGTGCTGGGCCCAGGGTACAGGGAGAGCAGTGAGCAGGTGCTGGGCCCAGGGTACAGGGAGAGCAGTGAGCGGGTGCTGGGCCTGGGGGCCCGGGGGTACAGGGAGAGCAGTGAGCGGGTGCTGGGCCCAGGGTACAGGGAGAGCAGTGAGCGGGTGCTGGGCCCAGGGTAAAGGGAGAGCAATGAGTGGGAGCTGGGCTCCGGTACAGGGGGAGCAGTGAGTGGGTGCTGGGCCTGGGGGCCCGGGGGTACAGGGAGTGGAGTGAGCGGGTGCTGGGCCCAGGGTACAGGGAGAGCAGTGAGCAGGTGCTGGGCCCAGGGTACAGGGAGAGCAGTGAGCGGGTGCTGGGCCTGGGGGCCCGGGGGTACAGGGAGAGCAGTGAGCGGGTGCTCGGCCCAGAGTACAGGAAGAGCAGTGAGCAGGTGCTGGGCCCAGGGTACAGGGGGAGCAGTGAGTGGGTGCTGGGCCTGGGGGCCCGGGGGTACAGGGAGAGCAGTGAGCGGGTGCTGTGCCTGGGGGCCCGGGGGTACAGGGAGAGCAGTGAGCGGGTGCTGGGCCTGGGGGCCCGGGGGTACAGGGAGAGCAGTGAGCGGGTGCTGGGCTCCGGTACAAGGGGAGCAGTGAGCGGGTGCTGGGCCTGGGGGCCCGGGGGTACAGGGAGAGCAGTGAGCGGGTGCTGGGCCTGGGGGCCCGGGGGTACAGGGAGAGCAGTGAGCGGGTGCTGGGCCTGGGGGCCCGGGGGTACAGGGAGAGCAGTGAGCGGGTGCTGGGCTCCGGTACAAGGGGAGCAGTGAGCGGGTGCTGGGCCTGGGGGCCCGGGGGTACAGGGAGAGCAGTGAGCGGGTGCTGGGCCTGGGGGCCCGGGGGTACAGGGAGTGGAGTGAGCGGGTGCTGGGCCCAGGGTACAGGGAGAGCAGTGAGCAGGTGCTGGGTCCAGGGTACAGGGAGAGCAGTGAGCGGGTGCTGGGCCTGGGGGCCCGGGGGTACAGGGAGAGCAGTGAGCGGGTGCTGGGCCCAGGGTACAGGGAGAGCAGTGAGCAGGTGCTGGGCCCAGGGTACAGGGGGAGCAGTGAGCGGGTGCTGGGCCTGGGGGCCCGGGGGTACAGGGAGAGCAGTGAGCGGGTGCTGGGCCTGGGGGCCCGGGGGTACAGGGAGAGCAGTGAGCGGGTGCTGGGCTCCGGTACAGGGGGAGCAGTGAGTGGGTGCTGGGCCTGGGGGCTCGGGGGTACAGGGAGTGCAGTGAGCGGGTGCTGGGCCCAGGGTACAGGGAGAGCAGTGAGCAGGTGCTGGGCCCAGGGTACAGGGAGAGCAGTGAGCGGGTGCTGGGCCTGGGGGCCCGGGGGTACAGGGAGAGCAGTGAGCGGGTGCTGGGCCCAGGGTACAGGGAGAGCAGTGAGCAGGTGCTGGGCCCAGGGTACAGGGGGAGCAGTGAGCGGGTGCTGGGCCTGGGGGCCCGGGGGTACAGGGAGAGCAGTGAGCGGGTGCTGGGCCTGGGGGCCCGGGGGTATAGGGAGAGCAGTGAGCGGGTGCTGTGCCTGGGGGCCCGGGGGTACAGGGAGAGCAGTGAGCGGGTGCTGGGCTCCGGTACAGGGGGAGCAGTGAGTGGGTGCTGGGCCTGGGGGCCTGGGGGTACAGGGAGAGCAGTGAGCGGGTGCTGTGCCTGGGGGCCCGGGGGTACAGGGAGAGCAGTGAGCGGGTGCTGGGCCTGGGGTACCGGGAGAGCAGTGAGCGGATGCTGGGCCCAGGGTACAGGGGGAGCAGTGAGCGGGTGCTGGGCCTGGGGGCCCGGGGGTACAGGGAGAGCAGTGAACGGGTGCTCGGCCTGGGGTAAAGGGAGAGCAGTGAGTGGGAGCTGGGCCTGGGGGCCCGGGGGTACAGGGAGAGCAGTGAACGGATGCTGGGCCTGGGGTAAAGGGAGAGCAGTGAGTGGGAGCTGGGCCTGGGGTAAGGGTGAACAGTGAGCGGGAGCTGGGCCTGGGGTACAGGGAGAGTGTCATGTATCTTACATTATCCCAACATGCTATACATGACTGTAATAAGATATGACCTTTAACCACCAACATACCTTACCACCAGGGGTGCACTTGCAAGAGACAGGTATATAAGGGCAGGTCTCAGGCAAGTGCAGCATTCCAGAGCTGGGAAATAAACGTGCAGGTCCAGAGTGACCTTGACTTCACTACATGCCTCGTGTGAATCTGTACTGAGGGGACAGGACTTTACAGTGGCGACGGGTTACGGGATTACAGAATCCACAGAATGGCGAACAACGGATCAGATGAAAAGTACAATGCGGAAGACAATTGGGAGGACTTTATAGAAAGGCTCCAGCAAAGCTTTGTAACCAAAGACTGGTTAGGCGACGATACGGCAGACAAGGGAAGAGCCCATCTCTTGACCAGCTGTGGCTCGAAAACATATGCTTTAATGAAGGATCTGTTGGCACCTGAGAAATCAGCAAGCAAGTCGTTTGAAGAATTGAGCACACTGGTAAGAGACCACCTGAAGCCAGCGAGCAGCCGACACATGGCCAGACACAGGTTCTACACTACAGACGCTGCGTGGGCCTGAGCATACCTGAGTTCGTGGCGGAACTTTGGAGGTTGGCTAGTTTATATGGGTTCTCCGATAAACTGAGGAGAGAAATGCTGAGAGACTTTTTCATTGAAGGAATAGGCCATGCAGGCATATTCCGAAAGCTCATAGAGACCAAGAACCTGACCTTAGAGGCAGCAGCACTGGTTGTACAGACATTCTTGGTAGGGGAAGAAGAAACGAGGTTGATTTGCAATGCAGGTACGACAACGAACGAAATAATGGAACAAGAAGTTCACATCATTAGAAAAGCTGCTACCCCCACACACAGGCAAAACCGGCAGAACAGGCTTTCGACAGCAGGCAATGGCAACAGAAGCCATCAAGGGCCACAGGAACGGCAGATCACACCTCATCAACTCACAATGAGAGCAATCAACTACAAATGAGAGAAGCTCAAGCGAGATCAGCCAGACGCAGCTCATTCTTTGCAAGGTATGGGGGTGGGCAATCGTCAAGGGAATGTCGATTTCAGCAGGCTGTTTGCAGAAATTGTGAATATACAGGGCATTTGGCCCCCATGTGCAAAAAAAACGGCAGCTCAGCTGGTATACGAATCGGATGGGTCGGAAAGCGGACCAGAAGACGGTGGGGACAGTACACGGGACACCAATGTACAGCGGGTCAACACGATCAATGGCCGCTGCTCCTACAATAGGACGCCTCCTATAATGATGAGGGTCCTACTCAACGGGATATCTGTCAACATGGAGCTGGATACAGGAGCGAGTCAATCTCTCATGGGCGCTCAACAATTTGAATGACTGTGGCCCCATAAAAGAGACAGACCAAAACTCACAAGGGTCGACACCAAACTAAGGACCTATACCAAAGAAATCGTACCAGTTCTCGGCAGCGCCATGCTCTCTGTCACACACAAAGTGAACCGACTTCCCCTGTGGATTGTCCCCGGAGACCCCCCAGCACTGCTGGGGAGAAGCTGGTTGGCAAAACTAAAGTGGAAATGGGATGATGTCCATGCCATGTCATTAGAGGAATGGAACTCCTGCTCAAGTTATAAAGCGATTTGAACATCTCTTTCAGCCAGGTGTAGGCACTTTCAAAGGGGCTAAAGTCAAAATCTGCATCACACAGGATGCTAGACCGGTCCATCACAAGGCTAGAGCTGGGGAGGTCCCTCTAACATCTCCCTCACAGTCCTGTATCTGGGGAGGTCTCTCGAACATCTGCCTCACACACCTGTTTCTGGGGAGGTCCCTCTAACCCCTCTCCCACACACCTGGATCCGAGAAGGTCCCTCTAACCCCTCTCACAATCTTGTATCTGGGGAGGACCCTCTAAAACCTATCTCTCACTTCTGTATCTGCGGAGGTCCCTCGAAACCCTCTCCCACACTCCTGTATCAGGGGAGGTCCCTTTAACCTCACTCTCTCACTCCTGTATCTGGGGGATGTCCCTCTAACCACTCTTTCACACTCCTGTATCTGGGGTGGTCCCTCTAACACCTCACACTCCTGTATCTGAGGAGGTCCTGATAATCCCCTCTCACACACCTGTATCTGGGGAGGTCACTCCAACCCCTCACACTCCTGTATCTGAGGAGATCATTCGAAACCTCTCTCACACTCCTGTATCTGAGGAGGTCCCTCTAACCGCTCTCTCTCATTCCTGTATCGGGGGAGATCGCCATAAAACCTCTCCCTCACTCCTGTATCTGGGGAGGTCCCTCTAACCCCTCTCTCGCACTCATGTATCTGGGGAGGTCCCTCTAACATCTCTCTCGCATCTGAGGAGGTCCCTATAACAGCCCCCCCCCCACACTCCTGTATCTGGGGAGGTCCCTCAAACTCCTCTCTAACACTCCTGTATCTGGGAAGGACCCTCTAAACCCTCTCCCACACTCCTGTATCTGGGGGAAGTCCCTCTAACCCCTCCCTCACACTGCGGAACCTGGGGAGGTCTCTTTAACATCTCCCTCACACTCCTGTATTTGGGTTGGACCATTTAACCCCTCTCCCACACTCCTGTATCTGGGGAGGTCCCTCTAACCTCTCTCTCACACTCCTGTATCTGCAGAGGTGCCTCGAACATCTCTCTCACACTCCTGTATATGGGGAGGTCCCTCTAACCCCTCTCTCACACTCCTGTATCTGCAGAGGTCCCTCGAACCTCTCTCTCTCACTCCTGTATTTGGGGACGTACCTCTCACCCTCTCTCTCACTAACTCCTGTATCTGGGGAGGTCCGTCTAACCACTCACATTCCTGTATCTGGCAAGGTCCTTGAACCCCCCTCCCAAACTCCTGGATCGGGGGAGGTCTCTCTAACTCCTCTCACATTCCTGTATCTGGGGAGGACCCTCTAAAACCTCCTGGATCTGGGGAGTACCCTCTCAAACCTCTCTCACGCTCCTGTATCTGGGGATGTCCCTCAAACCCCTCTCTCACACTCCTGTATCTGGGGAGGACCCTCTAACCCCTCTCCCACACTCCTGTATCTGGGGGAAGACACTCCAACCCCTCTCTCACACTGCTGTAACTGGGGAGTTCTCTCCAACATCCCCCTCACACTCCTGAATCTGGGGAGCTCCCTCTAACCTCTCTCTCACAATCCTGTATCTGGGGAGGTCCATCTAACCCCTCCGTCATACTCCTGTATCTGGGGAGGTACCTCTAACACTTCTCCCACACTCCTGTATCTGGGCGAAGTCACTCTAACCCCTCTCTCAAGCTGCTGTACCTGGGAAGTTCTCTCTAACATCTCCCTCACACTCCTGTATCTGTGGAGGTCCCTCAAACCCCTTCACCAACACTCCTGTATCTGGGGAGGTCCTTCTAACCACTCTCTCACACAACTGTATTTGGGGAGGTCCCTCTAACATCTCACACTCCTGTATCTGAGGAGGACCCGATAACCCCCTCTCACACACCTGTATCTGGGGAGATCACTCTAACCACTCATACTCCTGTATCTGAGGAGGTCCCTGTAAACACTCTCTCTCTCCAGTATCTGGAGAGGTCCCTCTAACCCCTCTCTCTCACACCTGTATCTGGGGAGGTCCCTCTAACCTCCCTCTCAGACTCCTGTATCTGTGGAGGTCCCTCCAACATCTCCCTCACAGTCCTGTATCTGGGGAGTTCTCTCGAACATCTGCCTCACACACCTATTTCTACGCAGGTCCCGCGAACCCCTCTCCCAAACTCCTGGATCGGGGGAGGTCCCTCTAACTCCTCTCACATTCCTGTATCTGGGGAGGACCGTCTAAAACCTCCTGTATCTGGGGAGGACCCTCTAAACCCTCTCTCACACTCCTGTATCTGGAGATGTCCCTCAAACCCCTCTCTCATACTCCTGTATCTGGGGAGGACCCTCTAACCCCTCTCCCACACTCCTGTATCTGGGGGAAGTCCCTCCAACCCCTCACTCACACTGCTGTACCTGGGGAGGTCTCTCTAACATTTCCCTCACACTCCTATATCTGCGAGGTCCCTCTGACCCCTCACACCCATGCATCTGAGGAGATCCCTATAACCCCTTCTCACACTCCTGTATCTGGAGAGGACCCTCTAGCCCCCTCTCACACTCCTGTATCTGGAGAGGTCCCTCTAACCGCTCTCTCTCATTCCTGTATCTGGGGAGGACCCTCTAAACCCTCTCTCACACACCTGTATCTGGGGAGGTCCCTCCAACCACTCTCTCACAATCCTATATCTGGTGAGGTCCATCTAACACCTCTCTCACACTCCTGCATCTGACGAGGACCTTCTAACCCCTCTCCCACACTCTTGTATCTGGGGGAAGTCCCTCCAACCCCTCTCTCACAGTGCTGTACCTGTGGAGTTCTCTCCAACATCCCCCTCACACTCCTGTATCTGGGGAGGTCCCTCTAACCCCTCTATCACACTCCTGTATCTGGGGTGGTCTCTCTAACCCCACTCTCACACAACTGTATCTGGGGAGGTCCATCTAACACCTCACACTCCTGTATCTGAGGAGGTCCCGATAACCCCCTCTGTCACACCTGTATCTGGGGAGGTCACTCTAACCCCTCTCTCACACAACTGTATTTGGGGAGATCACTCTAACCCCTCATACTCCTGTATCTGAGGAGGTCCCTATAAACACTCTCTCTCTCTCCAGTATCTGGAGAGGTCCCTCTAACCCCTCTCTCTCACACCTGTATCTGGGGAGGTCCCTCTAACCTCCTTCTCACACTCCTGTATCTGTGGAGGTCCCTCCAACATCTCCCTCACAGTCCTGTATCTGGGGAGTTCTCTCGAACATCTGCCTCACACACCTATTTCTACGCAGGTCCCGCGAACCCCTCTCCCAAACTCCTGGATCGGGGGAGGTCCCTCTAACTCCTCTCACATTCCTGTATCTGGGGAGGACCCTCTAAAACCTCCTGTATCTGGGGAGGACCCTCTAAACCCTCTCTCACACTCCTGTATCTGGAGATGTCCCTCAAACCCCTCTCTCATACTCCTGTATCTGGGGAGGACCCTCTAACCCCTCTCCCACACTCCTGTATCTGGGGGATGCCCCTCCAACCCCTCACTCACACTGCTGTACCTGGGGAGTTCTTCCTAACATCTCCCTCACACTCCTGTATCTGGGCAGGTCCCTCTAACCTCTTCACCAACACTCCTGTATCTGGGGAGGTCCCTCGAACCTCTCTCTCACACTCCTGTATCTGGGGGAAGTCCCACTAACCCCTCTCTCACAATCCTGTATCTGGGGAGGTCCCTCTAACCTCGCTCTCTCACTTCTGTATCTGGGGAGGACCCTCTAAACCCTCTCTCACAATCCTGTATCTGGGCAGGTCCCTCTAACCCCTCTCTCATACTCCTGTATCTGGGGAGGACCCTCTAACCCCTCTCCCACACTCCTGTATCTGGGGGAAGTCCCTCTAACCCCTCTCTCACGCTGCTGTACCTGAGGAGGTCTCTCTAACATCTCCCTCACACTCCTGTATCTGGGGTGGTCCCTCTAACCCCTCTCTCACAGTCCTGTATCTGGGGAGGATCCTCAAAAACCTCTCACTCACTTCTGTATCTGGGGAGGTCCCTCTAACCCCTCTCTCACAATCCTGTATCTGGGGGAGGTCCCTCTAACGCCTCCCTCATACTCCTGTATCTGGGGAGGTACCTCTAACACCTTTCCCACACTCCTGTATCTGGGGGAGGTCCCTCGAACCCCTCTCTCACAATCCTGTATCTGGGCAGGTCCCTCTAACCCCTCCCTCATACTCCTGTATCTGGGGAGGTCCCTCTAACCCCTCTCCCACACTCCTGAAGCAGGGGGAAGTCCCGCTAACCCCTCTCTTACAATGCTGTACCTGGGAAGGTCTCTCTAACAGCTCCCTCACACTCCTGTATCTGGGGAGGACCCACTAACCTCTGTCCCACACTCCTGTATCTGGGGAGGTCCCTCTAACCTCTCTCTCACACTCCTATATCTGGGGGAAGTCCCTCTAACCCCTCTCTCACACTCCTGTATCTGGGTAGGTCCTTCTAACCCCTCACACTCCTGTATCTGAGGAGGTCCCGATAACCCCCTCTCACACACCTCTATCTGGGGAGGTCACTCTAACCCCTCACACTCCTGTATCTGAGGAGGTTCCTCTAAACCCTCTCTCACACTCCTGTATCTGGGAAGCTCCCTCTAACCCCTCTCTCACACTCCTGTATCTGGAGAGGTCCCCATAACCTCTCTCCCTCACTCCTGTATCTGGGGCGGTCCCTCTAACCACCCCACACTCCTGTATCTAAGGAAGTCCCTCAAACTCCTCTCTCACACTCCTGTGTCTGGGGAGGTCCCTCTAAACCCTTTCCCACACTCGTGTATCAGGGGGAAGACGCTCTAACACATCTCTCACACTCCTGTATCTGGAGAGGCCCCGCTAACCCCCTCTCACACTCCTCTATCTGGAGAGACCCCTCTAACCCCCTCTCACACTCCTGTATCTGCAGAGGTCCCTCGAATCGCTCTCTCTCATTCCTGTATCTGGGGAGGACTCTCTAAACCCTCTCTCACACACCTGTATCTGGCGAGGTCCCTCTAACCGCTCTCTCACAATCCTATATCTGGGGAGGTCCGGCTAACACCTCTCTCACAATCCTGTATCTGGGGAGGTCCCTCTGACCCCTCTCTCACACTCCTGCATCTGGGGAGGTCTCTCTAACCTCTCTCTCACACTCCAGTATCTGGGGGAAGTCCCTCTAACCGCTCTCTCACAATCCTATATCTGGGGAGGTCCGGCTAACACCTCTCTCACAATCCTGTATCTGCAGAAGTCCCTCTAACCCCTCTCTCACACAACTGTATCAGGCGAGGACCCTCTAACCCCTCTTCCACACTCTTGTATCTGAGGAGGTCCCTCGAACCTTTCTCTCACACTCCTGTATCTGGGGGAAGTCCCTCTAACCCCTCTCTCACAATCCTGTATCTGGGGACGTCCCTCTAAACTCGCTCTCCCACTCCTGGGGTTGTCCCTCTAACCCCTCTCTCACACAACTGTATTTGGGGAGGTCCCTCTAACACCTCACACTCCTGTATCTGAGGAGGACCCGATAACCCCCTCTCACACACCTGTATCTGGGGAGATCACTCTAACCCCTCATACTCCTGTATCTGAGGAGGTCCCTCTAAACACTCTCTCTCTCTCCAGTATCTGGAGAGGTCCCTCTAACCCCTCTCTCTCACACCTGTATCTGGGGTGGTCCCTCTAACCTCCCTCTCACACTCCTGTATCTGTGGAGGTCCCCCCAACATCTCCCTCACAGTCCTGTATCTGGGGAGGTCTCTCGAACATCAGCCTCACACACCTATTTCTACGCAGGTCCCGCGAACCCCTCTCCCAAACTCCTGGATCGGGGGAGGTCCCTCTAACTCCTCTCACATTCCTGTATCTGGGGAGGACCCTCTAAAACCTCCTGTATCTGGGGAGGACCCTCTAAACCCTCTCTCACACTCCTGTATCTGGAGATGTCCCTCAAACCCCTCTCTCATACTCCTGTATCTGGGGAGGACCCTCTAACCCCTCTCCCACACTCTTGTATCTGGGGGATGCCCCTCCAACCCCTCACTCACACTGATGTACCTGGGGAGTTCTTCCTAACATCTCCCTCACACTCCTGTATCTGGGCAGGTCCCTCTAACCTCTTCACCAACACTCCTGTATCTGGGGAGGTCCCTCGAACCTCTCTCTCACACTCCTGTATCTGGGGGAAGTTCCACTAACCCCTCTCTCACAATCCTGTATCTGGGGAGGTCCCTCTAACCTCGCTCTCTCACTTCTGTATCTGGGGAGGACTCTCTAAACCCTCTCTCACAATCCTGTATCTGGGCAGGACCCTCGAACCCCTCTCCCACACTCCTGTATCTGGGGGAAGTCCCTCCAACCACTCTCTCACACGGCTGTACCTGTGGAGGTCTCTCTAACATCTCCCTCACACTCCTGAATCTGGGAAGGTCCCTCTAACACCTTTCCCACACTCCTGTATCTGAGGGAAGTCCCTCTAACCCCTCTCTCACGCTGCTGTACCTGAGGAGGTCTCTCTAACATCTCCCTCACACTCCTGTATCTGGGGTGGTCCCTCTAACCCCTCTCTCACATTCCTGTATCTGGGGAGGATCCTCAAAAACCTTTCTCTCACTTCTGTACCTGGGGAGGTCCCTCTAACCCCTCTCTCACAATCCTGTATCTGGGGAGGTCCCTCTAACGCCTCCCTCATACTCCTGTATCTGGGGAGGTACCTCTAACACCTTTCCCACACTCCTGTATCTGGGGGAGGTCCCTCGAACCCCTCTCTCACAATCCTGTATCTGGGCAGGTCCCTCTAACCCCTCCCTCATACTCCTGTATCTGGGGAGGTCCCTCTAACCCCTCTCCCACATTCCTGAAGCAGGGGGAAGTCCCGCTAACCCCTCTCTTACAATGCTGTACCTGGGAAGGTCTCTCTAACAGCTCCCTCACACTCCTGTATCTGGGGAGGACCCTCTAACCTCTCTCTCACACTCCTATATCTGGGGGAAGTCCCTCTAACCCCTCTCTCACACTCCTGTATCTGAGGAGGTCCCGATAACCCCCTCTCACACACCTCTATCTGGGGAGGTCACTCTAACCCCTCACACTCCTGTATCTGAGGAGGTTCCTCTAAACCCTCTCTCACACTCCTGTATCTGGGAAGCTCCCTCTAACCCCTCTCTCACACTCCTGTATCTGGAGAGGTCCCCATAACCTCTCTCCCTCACTCCTGTATCTGGGGCGGTCCCTCTAACCACCCCACACTCCTGTATCTAAGGAAGTCCCTCAAACTCCTCTCTCACACTCCTGTGTCTGGGGAGGTCCCTCTAAACCCTTTCCCACACTCTTGCATCAGGGGGAAGACGCTCTAACACATCTCTCACACTCCTGTATCTGGAGAGTCCCCTCTAACCCCCTCTCACACTCCTCTATCTGGAGAGACCCCTCTAACCCCCTCTCACACTCCTGTATCTGCAGAGGTCCCTCTAACCGCTCTCTCTCATTCCTGTATCTGGGGAGGACCCTCTAAACCCTCTCTCACACACCTGTATCTGGGGAGGTCCCTCAAACCCCTCTCTCACAATCCTATATCTGGTGAGGTCCGTCTAACACCTCTCTCACACTCCTGCATCTGACGAGGACCCTCTAACCCCTCTCCCACACTCTTGTATCTGGGGGAAGTCCCTCCAACCCCTCTCTCACAGTGCTGTACCTGGGGAGTTCCCTCGAACATCCCCCTCACACTCCTGTATCTGGGGAGGTCCCTCTATCCCCTCTATCACACTCCTGTATCTGGGGTGGTCCCTCTCTCACACAACTGTATCTGGGGAGGTCCATCTAACACATCACACTCCTGTATCTGAGGAGGTCCCGATAACCCCCTCTGTCACACCTGTATCTGGGGAGGTCACTCTAACCCCTCACACTCCTGTATCTGAGGAGGTCCCTCTCACCCTCTCTCTCACTAACTCCTGTATCTGGGGAGGTCCGTCTAACCACTCACATTCCTGTATCTGGCAAGGTCCTTGAACCCCTCTCCCAAACTCCTGGATCGGGGGAGGTCTCTCTAACTCCTCTCACATTCCTGTATCTGGGGAGGACCCTCTAAAACCTCCTGGATCTGGGGAGTACCCTCTCAAACCTCTCTCACGCTCCTGTATCTGGGGATGTCCCTCAAACCCCTCTCTCACACTCCTGTATCTGGGGAGGACCCTCTAACCCCTCTCCCACACTCCTGTATCTGGGGGAAGATCCTCCAACCCCTCTCTCACACTGCTGTAACTGGGGAGTTCTCTCCAACATCCCCCTCACACTCCTGTATCTGGGGAGCTCCCTCTAACCTCTCTCTCACAATCCTGTATCTGGGGAGGTCCATCTAACCCCTCCGTCATACTCCTGTATCTGGGGAGGTACCTCTAACACTTCTCCCACACTCCTGTATCTGGGCGAAGTCACTCTAACCCCTCTCTCAAGCTGCTGTACCTGGGAAGTTCTCTCTAACATCTCCCTCACACTCCTGTATCTGTGGAGGTCCCTCTAACCCCTTCACCAACACTCCTGTATCTGGGGAGGTCCTTCTAACCACTCTCTCACACAACTGTATTTGGGGAGGTCCCTCTAACACCTCACACTCCTGTATCTGAGGAGGACCCGATAACCCCCTCTCACACACATGTATCTGGGGAGATCACTCTAACCACTCATACTCCTGTATCTGAGGAGGTCCCTGTAAAAACTCTCTCTCTCTCCCGTATCTGGAGAGGTACCTCTAACCCCTCTCTCTCATACCTGTATCTGGGGAGGTCCCTCTAACCTCCCTCTCACACTCCTGTATCTGTGGAGGTCCCTCCAACATCTCCCTCACAGTCCTGTATCTGGGGAGGTCTCTCGAACATCAGCCTCACACACCTGTTTCTACGCAGGTCCCGCGAACGCTTCTCCCAAACTCCTGGATCGGGGGAGGTCCCTCTAACTCCTCTCACATTCCTGTATCTGGGGAGGACCCTGTAATACCTCCTCTATCTGGGGTGGACCCTCTAAACCCTCTCTCACACTCCTGTATCTGGAGATGTCCCTCAAACCCCTCTCTCATACTCCTGTATCTGGGGAGGACCCTCTAACCCCTCTCCCACACTCCTGTATCTGGGGGAAGTCCCTCCAACCCCTCACTCACACTGCTGTACCTGGGGAGGTCTCTCTAACATCTCCCTCACACTCCTATATCTGCGAGGTCCCTCTGACCCCTCACACCCATGCATCTGAGGAGATCCCTATAACCCCTTCTCACACTCCTGTATCTGGAGAGGACCCTCTAACCCCCTCTCACACTCCTGTATCTGGAGAAGTCCCTCTAACCGCTCTCTCTCATTCCTGTATCTGGGGAGCACCCTCTAAACCCTCTCTCACACAACTGTATCTGGGGAGGTCCCTCTAACCACTCTCTCACAATCCTATATCTGGTGAGGTCCATCTAACACCTCTCTCACACACCTGCATCTGACGAGGACCCTCTAACCCCTCTCCCACACTCTTGTATCTGGGGGAAGTCCCTCCAACCCCTCTCTCACAGTGCTGTACCTGGGGAGTTCTCTCCAACATCCCCCTCACACTCCTGTATCTGGGGAGGTCACTCTAACCCCTCTATCACACTCCTGTATCTGAGGAGGTCCCGATAACCTCCTCTGTCACACCTGTATCTGGGGAGGTCACTCTAACCCCTCTCTCACACAACTGTATTTGGGGAGGTCCCTCTAACACCTCACACTCCTGTATCTGAGGAGGACCCGATAACCCCCTCTCACACACCTGTATCTGGGGAGATCACTCTAACCCCTCATACGCCTGTATCTGAGGAGGTCCCTCTAAACACTCTCTCTCTCTCCAGTATCTGGAGAGGTCCCTCTAACCCCTCTCTCTCACACCTGTCTCTGGGGAGGTCTCTCTAACCTCCCTCTCACACTCCTGTATCTGTGGAGGTCCCTCCAACATCTCCCTCACAGTCCTGTATCTGGGGAGTTCTCTCGAACATCTGCCTCACACACCTATTTCTACGCAGGTCCCGCGAACCCCTCTCCCAAACTCCTGGATCGGGGGAGGTCCCTCTAACTCCTCTCACATTCCTGTATCTGGGGAGGACCCTCTAAAACCTCCTGTATCTGGGGAGGACCCTCTAAACCCTCTCTCACACTCCTGTATCTGGAGATGTCCCTCAAATCCCTCTCTCATACTCCTGTATCTGGGCAGGACCCTCTAACCCCTCTCCCACACTCCTGTATCTGGGGGATGTCCCTCCAACCCCTCACTCACACTGCTGTACCTGGGGAGTTCTTCCTAACATCTCCCTCACACTCCTGTATCTGGGCAGGTCCCTCTAACCTCTTCACCAACAATCCTGTATCTGGGGACGTCCCTCGAACCTCTCTCTCACACTACTGTATCTGGGGGAAGTCCCACTAACCCCTCTCTCACATTCCTTTATCTGGGGAGGTCCCTCTAACCTCGCTCTCTCACTTCTGTATCTGGGGAGGACCCTCTAAACCCTCTCTCACAATCCTGTATCTGGGCAGGTCCCTCTAACCCCTCTCCCACACTCCTGTTTCTGGAGGAAGTCCCTCCAACCACTCTCTCACACGGCTGTACCTGTGGAGGACTCTCTAACATCTCCCTCACACTCCTGTATCTGGGGTGGTCCCTCTAACCCCTCTCTCACATTCCTGTATCTGGGGAGGATCCTCAAAAACTCTCTCTCACTTCTGTATCTGGGGAGGTCCCTCTAACCCCTCTCTCACAATCCTGTATCTGGGGAGGTCCCTCTAACGCCTCCCTCATACTCCTGTATCTGGGGAGGACCCACTAACCTCTGTCCCACACTCCTGTATCTGGGGAGGTCCCTCTAACCTCTCTCTCACACTCCTATATCTGGGGGAAGTCCCTCTAACCCCTCTCTCACACTCCTGTATCTGGGTAGGTCCTTCTAACCCCTCACACTCCTGTATCTGAGGAGGTCCCGATAACCCCCTCTCACACACCTCTATCTGGGGAGGTCACTCTAACCCCTCACACTCCTGTATCTGAGGAGGTTCCTCTAAACCCTCTCTCACACTCCTGTATCTGGGAAGCTCCCTCTAACCCCTCTCTCACACTCCTGTATCTGGGGAGGTCCCCATAACCTCTCTCCCTCACTCCTGTATCTGGGGCGGTCCCTCTAACCATCCCACACTCCTGTATCTAAGGAAGTCCCTCAAACTCCTTTCTCACACTCCTGTGTCTGGGGAGGTCCCTCTCAACCCTTTCCCACACTCGTGTATTAGGGGGAAGACGCTCGAACACGTCTCTCACACTCCTGTATCTGGAGAGGCCCCTCTAACCCCCTCTCACACTCCTGTATCTGCAGAGGTCCCTCGAATCGCTCTCTCTCATTCCTGTATGTGGGGAGGACCCTCTAAATCCTCTCTCACACACCTGTATCTGGCGAGGTCCCTCTAACCGCTCTCTCACAATCCTATATCTGGGGAGGTCCGACTAACACCTCTCTCACAATCCTGTATCTGGGGAGGTCCCTCTGACCCCTCTCTCACACTCCTGCATCTGGGGAGGTCTCTCTCACCTCTCTCTCACACTCCAGTATCTGGGGGAAGTCCCTCTAACCCCTCTCTCACACTCCTGTATCTGGGGAGGTCCCTCTAACCTCGCTCTCTCACTCCTGTATCTGGGGTGGTCCCCCTAACCCCTCTCTCACACAACTGTATCAGGCGAGGACCCTCTAACCCCTCTCCCACACTCCTGTATCTGAGGAGGTCGCTCGAACCTTTCTCTCACACTCCTGTATCTGGGGGAAGTCCCTCTAACCCTTCTCTCACAATCCTGTATCTGGGGACGTCCCTCTAAACTCGCTCTCCCACTCCTGGGGTTGTCCCTCTAACCCCTCTCTCACACAACTGTATTTGGGGAGGTCCCTCTAACACCTCACACTCCTGTATCTGAGGAGGACCCGATAACCCCCTCTCACACACCTGTATCTGGGGAGATCACTCTAACCCCTCATACTCCTGTATCTGAGGAGGTCCCTCTAAACACTCTCTCTCTCTCCAGTATCTGGAGAGGTCCCTCTAACCCCTCTCTCTCACACCTGTATCTGGGGAGGTCCCTCTAACCTCCCTCTCACACTCCTGTATCTGTGGAGGTCCCTCCAACATCTCCCTCACAGTCCTGTATCTGGGGAGGTCTCTCGAACATCAGCCTCACACACCTGTTTCTACGCAGGTCCCGCGAACGCTTCTCCCAAACTCCTGGATCGGGGGAGGTCCCTCTAACTCCTCTCATATTCCTGTATCTGGGGAGGACCCTGTAAAACCTCCTCTATCTGGGGAGGACCCTCTAAACCCTCTCTCACACTCCTGTATCTGGAGATGTCCCTCAAACCCCTCTCTCATACTCCTGTATCTGGGGAGGACACTCTAACCCCTCTCCCACACTCCTGTATCTGGGGGAAGTCCCTCCAACCCCTCACTCACACTGCTGTACCTGGGGAGGTCTCTCTAACATCTCCCTCACACTCCTATATCTGCGAGGTCCCTCTGACCCCTCACACCCATGCATCTGAGGAGATCCCTATAACCCATTCTCACACTCCTGTATCTGGAGAGGACCCTCTAACCCTCTCTCACACTCCTGTATCTGGAGAGGTCCCTCTAACCGCTCTCTCTCATTCCTGTATCTGGGGAGGACCCTCTAAACCCTCTCTCACACACCTGTATCTGGGGAGGTCCCTCTAACCCCTCTCTCACAATCCTATATCTGGTGAGGTCCGTCTAACACCTCTCTCACACTCCTGCATCTGACGAGGACCCTCTAACCCCTCTCCCACACTCTTGTATCTGGGGGAAGTCCCTCCAACCCCTCTCTCACAGTGCTGTACCTGGGGAGTTCTCTCGAACATCCCCCTCACACTCCTGTATCTGGGGAGGTCCCTCTAACCCCTCTATCACACTCCTGTATCTGGGGTGGTCCCTCTCTCACACAACTGTATCTGGGGAGGTCCATCTAACACCTCACACTCCTGTATCTGAGGAGGTCCCGATAACCCCCTCTGTCACACCTGTATCTGGGGAGGTCACTCTAACCCCTCACACTCCTGTATCTGAGGAGGTCCCTCTCACCCCTCTCTCTCACTCCTGTATTTGGGGAGGTACCTCTCACCCTCTCTCTCACTAACTCCTGTATCTGGGGAGGTCCGTCTAACCACTCACATTCCTGTATCTGGCAAGGTCCTTGAACCCCTCTCCCAAACTCCTGGATCGGGGGAGGTCTCTCTAACTCCTCTCACATTCCTGTATCTGGGGAGGACCCTCTAAAACCTCCTGGATCTGGGGAGTACCCTCTCAAACCTCTCTCACGCTCCTGTATCTGGGGATGTCCCTCAAACCCCTCTCTCACACTCCTGTATCTGGGGAGGACCCTCTAACCCCTCTCCCACACTCCTGTATCTGGGGGAAGACCCTCCAACCCCTCTCTCACACTGCTGTAACTGGGGAGTTCTCTCCAACATCCCCCTCACACTCCTGTATCTGGGGAGCTCCCTCTAAACTCTCTCTCACAATCCTGTATCTGGATGGTCCATCTAACCCCTCCGTCATACTCCTGTATCTGGGGAGGTACCTCTAACACTTCTCCCACACTCCTGTATCTGGGCGAAGTCACTCTAACCCCTTTCTCAAGCTGCTGTACCTGGGAAGTTCTCTCTAACATCTCCCTCACACTCCTGTATCTGTGGAGGTCCCTCTAACCCCTTCACAAACACTCCTGTATCTGGGGAGGTCCCTCTAACCACTCTCTCACACAACTGTATTTGGGGAGGTCCCTCTAACACCTCACACTCCTGTATCTGAGGAGGACCCGATAACCCCCTCTCACACACCTGTATCTGGGGAGATCACTCTAACCACTCATACTCCTGTATCTGAGGAGGTCCCTGTAAACACTCTCTCTCTCTCCAGTATCTGGAGAGGTCCGTCTAACCCCTCTCTCTCACACCTGTATCTGGGGTGGTCCCTCTAACCTCCCTCTCACACTCCTGTATCTGTGGAGGTCCCTCCAACATCTCCCTCACAGTCCTGTATCTGGGGAGGTCTCTCGAACATCAGCCTCACACACCTGTTTCTACGCAGGTCCCGCGAACGCTTCTCCCAAACTCCTGGATCGGGGGAGGTCACTCTAACTCCTCTCACATTCCTGTATCTGGGGAGGACCCTGTAAAACCTCCTCTATCTGGGGAGGACCCTCTAAACCCTCTCTCACACTCCTGTATCTGGAGATGTCCCTCAAACCCCTCTCTCATACTCCTGTATCTGGGGAGGACCCTCTAACCCCTCTCCCACACTCCTGTATCTGGGGGAAGTCCCTCCAACCCCTCACTCACACTGCTGTACCTGGGGAGGTCTCTCTAACATCTCCCTCACACTCCTATATCTGCGAGGTCCCTCTGACCCCTCACACCCATGCATCTGAGGAGATCCCTATAACCCCTTCTCACACTCCTGTATCTGGAGAGGACCCTCTAAACCCCTCTCACACTCCTCTATCTGGAGAGGTCCCTCTAACCGCTCTCTCTCATTCCTGTATCTGGGGAGGACCCTCTAAACCCTCTCTCACACACCTGTATCTGGGGAGGTCCCTCTAACCACTCTCTCACAATCCTATATCTGGTGAGGTCCATCTAGCACCTCTCTCACACTCCTGCATCTGACGAGGACCCTCTAACCCCTCTCCCACACCCTTGTATCTGGGGGAAGTCCCTCCAACCACTCTCTCACACGGCTGTACCTGTGGAGGTCTCTCTAACATCTCCCTCACACTCCTGAATCTGGGGAGGTCCCTCTAACACCTTTCCCACACTCCTGTATCTGAGGGAAGTCCCTCTAACCCCTCTCTCACGCTGCTGTACTTGAGGAGGTCTCTCTAACATCTCCCTCACACTCCTGTATCTGGGGTGGTCCCTCTAACCCCTCTCTCACATTCCTGTATCTGGGGAGGATCCTCAAAAACCTCTCTCTCACTTCTGTATCTGGGGAGGTCCCTCTAACCCCTCTCTCACAATCCTGTATCTGGGGAGGTCCCTCTAACGCCTCCCTCATACTCCTGTATCTGGGGAGGTACCTCTAACACCTTTCCCACACTCCTGTATCTGGGGGAGGTCCCTCGAACCCCTCTCTCACAATCCTGTATCTGGGCAGGTCCCTCTAACGCCTCCCTCATACTCCTGTATCTGGGGAGGTCCCTCTAACCCCTCTCCCACACTCCTGAAGCAGGGGGAAGTCCCGCTAACACCTCTCTTACAATGCTGTACCTGGGAAGGTCTCTCTAACAGCTCCCTCACACTCCTGTATCTGGGGAGGACCCACTAACCTCTGTCCCACACTCCTGTATCTGGGGAGGTCCCTCTAACCTCTCTCTCACACTCCTATATCTGGGGGAAGTCCCTCTAACCCCTCTCTCACACTCCTGTATCTGGGTAGGTCCTTCTAACACCTCACACTCCTGTATCTGAGGACGTCCCGATAACCCCCTCTCACACACCTCTATCTGGGGAGGTCACTCTAACCCCTCACACTCCTGTATCTGAGGAGGTTCCTCTAAACCCTCTCTCACACTCCTGTATCTGGGAAGCTCCCTCTAACCCCTCTCTCACACTCCTGTATCTGGGGAGGTCCCCATAACCTCTCTCCCTCACTCCTGTATCTGGGGCGGTCCCTCTAACCACCCCACACTCCTGTATCTAAGGAAGTCCCTCAAACTCCTCTCTCACACTCCTGTGTCTGGGGAGGTCCCTCTAAACCCTTTCCCACACTCGTGTATCAGGGGGAAGACGCTCTAACACGTCTCTCACATTCCTGTATCTGGAGAGGCCCCTCTAACCCCCTCTCACTCTCCTCTATCTGGAGAGACCCCTCTAACCCCCTCTCACATTCCTGTATCTGCAGAGGTCCCTCTAACCGCTCTCTCTCATTCCTGTATCTGGGGAGGACCCTCTAAACCCTCTCTCACACACCTGTATCTGGCGAGGTCCCTCTAACCGCTCTCTCACAATCCTATATCTGGGGAGGTCCGGCTAACACCTCTCTCACAATCCTGTATCTGGGGAGGTCCCTCTGACCCCTCTCTCACACTCCTGCATCTGGGGAGGTCTCTCTCACCTCTCTCTCACACTCCAGTATCTGGGGGAAGTCCCTCTAACCCCTCTCTCACACTCCTGTATCTGGGGAGGTCCCTCTAACCTCGCTCTCTCACTCCTGTATCTGGGGTGGTCCCCCTAACCCCTCTCTCACACAACTGTATCAGGCGAGGACCCTCTAACCCCTCTCCCACACTCCTGTATCTGAGGAGGTCCCTCGAACCTTTCTCTCACACTCCTGTATCTGGGGGAAGTCCCTCTAACCCCTCTCTCACAATCCTGTATCTGGGGACGTCCCTCTAAACTCGCTCTCCCACTCCTGGGGTTTACCCTCTAATCCCTCTCTCACACAACTGTATTTGGGGAGGTCCCTCTAACACCTCACACTCCTGTATCTGAGGAGGACCCGATAACCCCCTCTCACACACCTGTATCTGGGGAGATCACTCTAACCCCTCATACTCCTGTATCTGAGGAGGTCCCTCTAAACACACTCTCTCTCTCCAGTATCTGGAGAGGTCCCTCTAACCCCTCTCTCTCACACCTGTATCTGGGGTGGTCCCTCTAACCTCCCTCTCACACTCCTGTATCTGTGGAGGTCCCTCCAACATCTCCCTCACAGTCCTGTATCTGGGGAGGTCTCTCGAACATCAGCCTCACACACCTATTTCTACGCAGGTCCCGCGAACGCTTCTCCCAAACTCCTGGATCGGGGGAGGTCCCTCTAACTCCTCTCACATTCCTGTATCTGGGGAGGACCCTGTAAAACCTCCTCTATCTGGGGAGGACCCTCTAAACCCTCTCTCACACTCCTGTATCTGGAGATGTCCCTCAAACCCCTCTCTCATACTCCTGTATCTGGGGAGGACCCTCTAACCCCTCTCCCACACTCCTGTATCTGGGGGAAGTCCCTCCAACCCCTCACTCACACTGCTGTACCTGGGGAGGTCTTTCTAACATCTCCCTCACACTCCTATATCTGCGAGGTCCCTCTGACCCCTCACACCCATGCATCTGAGGAGATCCCTATAACCCCTTCTCACACTCCTGTATCTGGAGAGGACCATCTAACCCTTTCTCACACTCCTGTATCTGGAGAGGTCCCTCTAACCGCTCTCTCTCATTGCTGTATCTGGGGAGGACCCTCTAAACCCTCTCTCACACACCTGTATCTGGGGAGGTCCCTCTAACCCCTCTCTCACAATCCTATATCTGGTGAGGTCCGTCTAACACCTCTCTCACACTCCTGCATCTGACGAGGACCCTCTAACCACTCTCCCACACTCTTGTATCTGGGGGAAGTCCCTCCAACCCCTCTCTCACAGTGCTGTACCTGGGGAGTTCTCTCGAACATCCCCCTCACACTCCTGTATCTGGGGAGGTCCCTCTAACCCCTCTATCACACTCCTGTATCTGGGGTGGTCCCTCTCTCACACAACTGTATCTGGGGAGGTCCATCTAACACATCACACTCCTGTATCTGAGGAGGTCCCGATAACACCCTCTGTCACACCTGTATCTGGGGAGGTCACTCTAACCCCTCACACTCCTGTATCTGAGGAGGTCCCTCTCACCCCTCTCTCTCACTCCTGTATTTGGGGAGGTACCTCTCACCCTCTCTCTCACTAACTCCTGTATCTGGGGAGGTCCGTCTAACCACTCACATTCCTGTATCTGGCAAGGTCCTTGAACCCCTCTCCCAAACTCCTGGATCGGGGGAGGTCTCTCTAACTCCTCTCACATTCCTGTATCTGGGGAGGACCCTCTAAAACCTCCTGGATCTGGGGAGTACCCTCTCAAACCTCTCTCACGCTCCTGTATCTGGGGATGTCCCTCAAACCCCTCTCTCATAGTCCTGTATCTGGGGAGGACCCTCTAACCCCTATCCCACACTCCTGTATCTGGGGGAAGACCCTCCAACCCCTCTCTCACACTGCTGTAACTGGGGAGTTCTCTCCAACATCCCCCTCACACTCCTGTATCTGGGGAGCTCCCTCTAACCTCTCTCTCACAATCCTGTATCTGGGGAGGTCCATCTAAACCCTCCGTCATACTCCTGTATCTGGGGAGATACCTCTAACACCTCTCCCACACACCTGTATCTGGGCGAAGTCACTCTAACCCCTCTCTCAAGCTGCTGTACCTGGGAAGTTCTCTCTAACATCTCCCTCACACTCCTGTATCTGTGGAGGTCCCTCTAACCCCTTCACCAACACTCCTGTATCTGGGGAAGTCCCTCTAACCACTCTCTCACACAACTGTATCTGGGGAGGACCCTCTAACCCCTCTCCCACACTCCTGTATCTGGGGGAAGTCCCTCCAACCACTCTCTCACACGGCTGTACCTGGGGAGTTCTCTCTAACATCTCCCTCACACTCCTGAATCTGGGGAGGTCCCTCTAACCTCTCTCTCACACTCCTGTATCTGTGGAGGTCCCTCTAACCCCTTCACCAACACTCCTGTATCTGGGGAAGTCCCTCTAACCACTCTCTCACACAACTGTATCTGGGGAGGACTCTCTAACCCCTATCCCACACTCCTGTATCTGGGGGAAGACCCTCCAACCCCTCTCTCACACTGCTGTAACTGGGGAGTTCTCTCCAACATCCCCCTCACACTCCTGTATCTGGGGAGCTCCCTCTAACCTCTCTCTCACAATCCTGTATCTGGGGAGGTCCATCTAACCCCTCCCTCATACTCCTGTAACTGGGGAGGTACATCTAACACCTTTCCCACACTCCTGTATCTGTGGAGGTCCCTCCAACATCTCCCTCACAGTCCTGTATCTGGGGAGGTCTCTCGAACATCAGCCTCACACACCTATTTCTACGCAGGTCCCGCGAACGCTTCTCCCAAACTCCTGGATCGGGGGAGGTCCCTCTAACTCCTCTCACATTCCTGTATCTGGGGAGGACCCTGTAAAACCTCCTCTATCTGGGGAGGACCCTCTAAACCCTCTCTCACACTCCTGTATCTGGAGATGTCCCTCAAACCCCTCTCTCATACTCCTGTATCTGGGGAGGACCCTCTAACCCCTCTCCCACACTCCTGTATCTGGGGGAAGTCCCTCCAACCCCTCACTCACACTGCTGTACCTGGGGAGGTCTTTCTAACATCTCCCTCACACTCCTATATCTGCGAGGTCCCTCTGACCCCTCACACCCATGCATCTGAGGAGATCCCTATAACCCCTTCTCACACTCCTGTATCTGGAGAGGACCATCTAACCCTTTCTCACACTCCTGTATCTGGAGAGGTCCCTCTAACCGCTCTCTCTCATTGCTGTATCTGGGGAGGACCCTCTAAACCCTCTCTCACACACCTGTATCTGGGGAGGTCCCTCTAACCCCTCTCTCACAATCCTATATCTGGTGAGGTCCGTCTAACACCTCTCTCACACTCCTGCATCTGACGAGGACCCTCTAACCACTCTCCCACACTCTTGTATCTGGGGGAAGTCCCTCCAACCCCTCTCTCACAGTGCTGTACCTGGGGAGTTCTCTCGAACATCCCCCTCACACTCCTGTATCTGGGGAGGTCCCTCTAACCCCTCTATCACACTCCTGTATCTGGGGTGGTCCCTCTCTCACACAACTGTATCTGGGGAGGTCCATCTAACACATCACACTCCTGTATCTGAGGAGGTCCCGATAACCCCCTCTGTCACACCTGTATCTGGGGAGGTCACTCTAACCCCTCACACTCCTGTATCTGAGGAGGTCCCTCTCACCCCTCTCTCTCACTCCTGTATTTGGGGAGGTACCTCTCACCCTCTCTCTCACTAACTCCTGTATCTGGGGAGGTCCGTCTAACCACTCACATTCCTGTATCTGGCAAGGTCCTTGAACCCCTCTCCCAAACTCCTGGATCGGGGGAGGTCTCTCTAACTCCTCTCACATTCCTGTATCTGGGGAGGACCCTCTAAAACCTCCTGGATCTGGGGAGTACCCTCTCAAACCTCTCTCACGCTCCTGTATCTGGGGATGTCCCTCAAACCCCTCTCTCATAGTCCTGTATCTGGGGAGGACCCTCTAACCCCTATCCCACACTCCTGTATCTGGGGGAAGACCCTCCAACCCCTCTCTCACACTGCTGTAACTGGGGAGTTCTCTCCAACATCCCCCTCACACTCCTGTATCTGGGGAGCTCCCTCTAACCTCTCTCTCACAATCCTGTATCTGGGGAGGTCCATCTAAACCCTCCGTCATACTCCTGTATCTGGGGAGATACCTCTAACACCTCTCCCACACACCTGTATCTGGGCGAAGTCACTCTAACCCCTCTCTCAAGCTGCTGTACCTGGGAAGTTCTCTCTAACATCTCCCTCACACTCCTGTATCTGTGGAGGTCCCTCTAACCCCTTCACCAACACTCCTGTATCTGGGGAAGTCCCTCTAACCACTCTCTCACACAACTGTATCTGGGGAGGACCCTCTAACCCCTCTCCCACACTCCTGTATCTGGGGGAAGTCCCTCCAACCACTCTCTCACACGGCTGTACCTGGGGAGTTCTCTCTAACATCTCCCTCACACTCCTGAATCTGGGGAGGTCCCTCTAACCTCTCTCTCACACTCCTGTATCTGTGGAGGTCCCTCTAACCCCTTCACCAACACTCCTGTATCTGGGGAAGTCCCTCTAACCACTCTCTCACACAACTGTATCTGGGGAGGACCCTCTAACCCCTATCCCACACTCCTGTATCTGGGGGAAGACCCTCCAACCCCTCTCTCACACTGCTGTAACTGGGGAGTTCTCTCCAACATCCCCCTCACACTCCTGTATCTGGGGAGCTCCCTCTAACCTCTCTCTCACAATCCTGTATCTGGGGAGGTCCATCTAACCCCTCCCTCATACTCCTGTAACTGGGGAGGTACATCTAACACCTTTCCCACACTCCTGTATCTGGGGGAAGTCCCTCTAACCCCTCGCTCACGCTGCTGTACCTGGGGAGGTCTCTCTAACATTTCCCTCACACTCCTGTAACTGGGGAGGTCCCACTAACCCCTCTCTCACAGTCCTGTATCTGGGGGAAGTCCCTCTAACCCCTCTCTCACACTCCTGTATCTGGGTAGGTCACTCTAACCCCTCACACTCCTGTATCTGAGGAGGTCCCTCTAAACCCTCTCTCACACTCCTGTATCTGGGAAGCTGCCTCTAACCCCTCTCTCACACTCCTGTATCTGGGGAGGTCCCTATAACCTCTCTCCCTCACTCCTGTATCGGGGCGGTCCCTTTAACCCCTCTCTCGCACTCCTGTATCTGGGGAGGTCCCTCTAACCCCCCCCACTCCTGTATCTAGGGAAGTCCCTCAAACTCCTCTCTCTCACGCCTGTGTCTGGGGAGGACCCTCTAAACCCTTTCCCACACTCGTGTATCAGGGAGAAGACCCTCTAACCCCCCTCTCACACTCCTGTATCTGGAGAGGCCCCTCTAACCCCCTCTCACACTCCTGTATCTGGTGATGCCCCTCTAACCCCCTCTCACACTCCTGTATCTGCAGAGGTCCCTCTAACCGCTCTCTCACAATCCTGTATCTGGGGAGGTCCCTCTGACCCCTCTCTCACACTCATGCATCTGGGGAGGTCTCTCTAACATCTCTCTCACACTCCTGTATCTGGGGAGGTCCCTCGAGCCCCTCCCTCATACTCCTGTATCTGGCAAGGTCCTTGAACCCCTCTCCCAAACTCCTGGATCGGGGGAGGTCTCTCTAACTCCTCTCACATTCCTGTATCTGGGGAGGATCCTCTAAAACCTCCTGGATCTGGGGAGTACCCTCTCAACCCTCTCTCACGCTCCTGTATCTGGGGATGTCCCTCAAACCCCTCTCTCACAGTCCTGTATCTGGGGAGGACCCTCTAACCCCTCTCCCACACTCCTGTATCTGGGGGAAGACCCTCCAACCCCTCTCTCACACTGCTGTACCTGGGGAGTTCTCTCTAACATCTCCCTCACACTCCTGTATCTGGGGAGCTCCCTCTAATCTTTCTCTCACAATCCTGTATCTGGGGAGGTCCCTCTAACCCCTCCGTCATACTCCTGTATCTGGGGAGGTACCTCTAACACCTCTCCCACACTCCTGTATCTGGGAGAAGTCACTCTAACCCCTCTCTCACGCTGCTGTACCTGGGAAGTTCTCTCTAACATCTCCCTCACACTCCTGTATCTGGGGAGGTCCCTCTAGCCCCTTCACCAACACTCCTGTATCTGGGGAGGTCCCACTAACCCCTTCACCAACACTCCTTTATCTGGGGAGGCCCCTCGAACGCCTCTCTCACAATCCTGTATCTGGGGAGGTCCCTCTAACCTCGCTCTCTCACTCCTGTATCTGGGGTGGTCCCCCTAACCCCGCTCCCACACTCCTGTATCTGGGGGAAGTCCCTCCAACCACTCGCTCACATGGCTGTACCTGGGGAGTTCTCTCTAACATCTCCCTCACACTCCTGAATCTGGGGAGGTCCCTCTAACACCTTTCCCACAATCCTGTATCTGGGGGAAGTCCCTCTAACCCCTCTCTCACGCTGCTGTACCTGGGGAGGTCTCTCTAACATCTCCCTCACACTCCTGTATCTGGGGTGCTCCCTCTAACCCCTCTCTCACAATCCTGTATCTGGGGAGGATCCTCAAAAACCTCTCTCTCACTTCTGTATCTGGGGAGGTCCCTCTAACCCCTCCCTCACAATCCTGTATCTGGGGAGGTCCCTCTAACGCCGCCCTCATACTCTTGTATCTGGGGAGGTAGCTCTAACACCTTTCCCACACTCCTGTATCTGGGGGAAGTCCCTCTAACCCCTCTCTCACGCTGCTGTACCTGGGGAGGTCTCTCTAACATCTCCCTCACACTCCTGTATCTGGAGAGGTCCCTCTAACCCCTCTCCCACACTCCTGTATCTGGGGTTGTCCCTCTAACCCCTCTCTCGCACAACTGTATTTGGGGAGGTCCCTCTAACACCTCACACTCCTGTATCTGAGGAGGACCGATAACCCCCTCTCACACACCTGTATCTGGGGAGGTCCCTCTAACCTCCCTCTCACACTCCTGTATCTGTGGAGGTCCCTCCAACATCTCCCTCACAGTCCTGTATCTGGGGAGGTCTCTCGAACATCTGCCTCACACACCTATTTCTATGCAGGTCCCGTGAACCCCTCTCCCAAACTCCTCGATCGGGGGAGGTCCCTCTAACTCCTCTCACATTCCTGTATCTGGGGAGCACCCTCTAAAACCTCCTGTATCTGGGGAGGACCCTCTAAACCCTCTCTCACACTCCTGTATCTGGAGATGTCCCTCAAACCCCTCTCTCATACTCCTGTATCTGGGGAGGACCCTCTAACCCCTCTCCCACACTCCTGTATCTGGGGGAAGTCCCTCCAACCCCTCACTCACACTGCTGTACCTGGGGAGTTATCTCCAACATCTTCCTCACACTCCTGTATCTGGGGAGGTCCCTCTAACCTCTTCACCAACACTCCTGTATCTGGGGAGGTCCCTCGAACCTCTCTCTCACACTCCTGTATCTGGGGGAAGTCCCTCTAACCCCTCTCTCACAATCCTGTATCTTGGGAGGTCCCTCTAACCTCGCTCTCTCACTTCTGTATCTGGGGAGGTCCCTCGAACCCCTCTCTCACAATTCTGTATCTGGGCAGGTCCCTCTAACCCCTCCCTCATACTCCTGTATCTGGGGAGGTCCCTCTAACCCCTCTCCCACACTCCTGTAGCAGGGGGAAGTCCCTCTAACCCCTCTCTTACAATGCTGTACCTGGGAAGGTCTCTCTAACCCCTCTCTCACACTCCTGTATCTGGGCAGGTCCTTCTAACCCCTCACACTCCTGTATCTGAGGAGGTCCCGATAACCCCCTCTCACACACCTCTAACTGGGGAGGTCACTCTAACCCCTCACACGCCTGTATCTGAGGATGTCCCTCGAACCCCTCTCTCTCACTCCTGTATTTGGGGAGGTACCTCTCACCCTCTCTCTCACTAACTCCTGTATCTGGGGAGGTCTGTCTAACCACTCACATTCTTGTATCTGGCAAGGTCCTTGAACCCCTCTCCCAAACTCCTGGATCGGGGGAGGTCCCTCTCACTCCTCTCACATTCCTGTATCTGGGGAGGACCCTCTAAAACCTCCTGTATCTGGGGAGGACCCTCTAAACCCTCTCTCACACTCCTGTATCTGGGGATGTCCCTCAAACCCCTCTCTCACACTCCTGTATCTGGGGAGGACCCTCTAATCCCTCTCCCACACTCTTCTATCTGGGGGAAGTCCCTCCAACCCCTCTCTCACACTGCTGTACCTGGGGAGTTCTCTTCAACATCCCCCTCACACTCCTGTATCTCGGGAGCTCCCTCCAACCTCTCTCTCACAATCCTGTATCTGGGGAGGTCCCTCTAACTCCTCCGTCATACTCCTGTATCTACAGGAAGTCACTCTCACCCCTCTCTCACGCTGCTGTACCTGGGAAGTTCTCTCTAACATCTCCATCACACTCCTGTATCTGGGGAGGTCCATCTAACCCCTTCAGCAACACTCCTGTATCTGGGGAGGTCCATCGGACCCCTCTCTCACATTCCTGTAACTGGGGTGGTCCCTCTAACCCCTCTCTCACACAACTGTATCTGGGGAGGACCCTCTAACCCCTCTCCCACACTCCTGTATCTGGGAGAAGTCCCTCCAACCACTCTCTCACACTGCTGTACCTGGGGAGTTCTCTCTAACATCTCCCTCACACTCCTGAATGTGGGGAGGTCCCTCTAACCTCTCTCTCACAATCCTGTATCTGGGGAGGATCCTCGAAAACCTCTCTCTCACTTCTGTATCTGGGGAGGTCCCTCTAACCCCTCTCTCACAATCCTGCATTTCGGGAAGTCCCTCTAACCCCTCCCTCATACTCCTGTATCTGGGGAGGTACCTCTAACACCTCTCCCACACTCCTGTATTTGGGGGAAGTCCCTCTAACCCCTCTCTCACAATCCTTTATCTGGGGACGTCCCTCTAAACTCACTCTCTCACACCTGTATCTGGGGTGGTCTCTCTAACCCCTCTCTCACACAACTGTATCTGGGGAGGTCCCTCTAACACCTCACACTCCTGTATCTGAGGAGGATCCGATAACCCCCTCTCACACACCTGTATATGGGGAGATCACTCTAACCCCTCACACTCCTGTATCTGAGGAGGTCGCTCTAAACCCTCTCTCTCACTCCAGTATCTGTAGAGGTCCCTCTAACCCCTCTCTCACGCTGCTGTACCTGGGGAGGTCTCCCTAACATCTCCCTCATATTCCTGTATCTGGGGAGGTCCCTCTAACCTCCCTCTCACACTCCTGTATCTGTAGAGCTCCCTCTAACATCTCCCTCACAGTCCTGTACCTGTGGAGGTCCCTCCAACATCTCCCTCACACACCTATTTCTACGCAGGTCCCTCGAACCCCTCTCCCATACTCCTGGATTTGGGGAGGTCCCTCCAACTCCTCTCACATTCCTGTATCTGGGGAGGACCCTCTAAAACCTCCTGTATCTGGGGAGGACCCTCTAAACCCTTTCTCACACTCCTGTATCTGGAGATGTCCCTCAAACCCCTCTCTCACACTCCTGTATTTGGGAAGACCCTCTAACACCTCTCCCACACTCCTTTATTTGGGGGAAGTCCCTCTAACCCCTCTCTCACACTGCTGTACCTGGGGAGTTCTCTCCAACATCCCCTTCACACTCCTGTATCTGGGGAGCTCCCTCTAACCTCTTCACCAACACTCCTGTATCTGGGGAGGTCCCTCGAACCTCTCTCTCACACTCCTGTATCTGGGGGAAGCCCCTCTAACCCCTCTCTCACAATCCAGTATCTGGGGAGGTCTCTCTAACCTCGCTCTCTCACTCCTGTATCTGGGGTGGTCCCTCTAACCCCTCTCTCACACAACTGTATCTGGGGAGGTCCCTCTAACACCTCACACTCCTGTATCTGAGGAGGTCCCGATAACCCCCTCACACACACCTGTATCTGGATAGGTAAATCTAACCCCTCACACTCCTGTATCTGGGGAGGTCCCTCTAACCCCTCTCTCACTCTCCTGTATCTGGGCATTCCCTCTAACATCTCTCTCACACTCCTGTATCTGGGAGGTCACTCTGACCCCTCATACTCATGTATCTGAGGAGGTCCCGATAACCCCCTCTCACACTCCTTTCTATCGACAGGTCCCTCTAACCGCTCTCTCTCATTCCTGTTTCTGGGGAGGACCCTCTAACCCCTCACACTCATGTATCTGAGGAGGTCCCTGTAACCCTCTCTCACACTCCTGTATCTGGAGATGTCCCTCTAAACCCTCTCTCACACACCTGTATCTGTGAGGTGACTCTGACCCCTCTCTCACAATCCTACATCTGAGGAGGTCTCTCCAACATCTCTCTCACACTCCTGTATCTGGGAAGGTCCCTCTGACCACTCCCTCATACTCCTGTATCTGGAGAGATCCCTCAAATCCCTCTCTCACAATCCTGTACCTGGGGAGGTCTCTCTAACATCTCCCTCACGCTCCTGTATCTGGGGAGGTCCCTCGAACCACTCTCTCACAATCCTGTATCTGGGGAGTACCCTCTAAAACCTCTCTCTCACTTCTGTATCTGGGAAGGTCCCTCGAACCCCTCTCTCACAATCCTGTATCTGGGCAGGTCCCTCTAACCCCTCTCCCACACTCCTGTATCTGGGGAGGTCCCACCAACCTCTCTCTCACACCTGTATCTGTGGGAAGTCTCTCTAAATCCTCTCTCACACTCCTGTATCTGGGGAGCTCCCTCTAACCCCTCTCTCAAACTCCTGTATATGGGGAGGTCCCCATAACCCCTCTCCCTCACTCCTGTATCTGGGGGAGTCCCTCTAATCCCTCTCTCGCACTCCTGTATCTGGAGAGGTCCCTCTAACATGTCTCTCACATCTGAGGAGGTCCCTATAACACCCCTACACTCCTGTATCTGGGGAAGTCCCTCAAACTCCTCTCTCACACTCCTGTATCTGGGGAGGACCCTCTAAACACTCTCCCACACTCCTGTATCTGGGGGAAGACCCTCTAACCCCACTCTCACACTGCTGTACCTGGGGAAGTCTCTCGAACATCTCTCTCCCACTCCTGTATCTGGGGTGGACCATCTAACCCCTCTCCCACACTCCTGTATCTGGGGAGGACCCTCTAACCTCTCTCTCACACTGCTGTATCTGGGGAGGTCCCTCGAACCCTTCTCTCACACTCCTGTATCTGGGTAGTCCCTCTAACATCTCTCTCTCATTCCTGTTTCTGGGGAAGTCCCTTTAACCCCTCACACTCATGTATCTGAGGAGGTCCCTCTAAACCCTCTCTCACACTTCTGTATCTGGGGAGGTCCCTCTAACGCCTCTCTAACACTCCTGTATCTGGGGATGTCCCTCAAACACCTCTCTCACACTCCTGTATCTGGGGAGGATCCTCTAACCCCTCTCCCACACTCCTGTATGTGGGGGAAGTCCCTGCAACCCCTCTCTCACACTGCTGTACCTGGGGAGTTCTCTCTAACATCTCCCTCAAATTCATGTATCTGGGGAGGACCCTCTAACCTTTCTCTCACAATCCTGTATCTGGGGAGGATCCTCGAAAGCCTCTCTCTCACTTCTGTATCTGGGGAGGTCCCTCTAACCCCTCTCTCACAATCCTGTATCTGGGGAGGTCCCTCTAACTCCTCCCTCATACTCCTGTATCTGGGGAGGTATCCTCTAACCCCTCTCCCACACTCCTGTATCTGGGGGAAGTCCCTCTAACCCCTGTCTCACGCTGCTGTACCTGGGGAGGTCTCTCTAACATCTCCCTCACACTCCTGTATCTGGGGAGGTCCCTCGAACCTCTCTCTCACACTCTTGTATACGAGGATGTCCAGATAACCCCCTCTCACACACCTGTATCTGGGGAGGTCACTCTAACCCCTCACACACCTATATCTGGGGAGCTCCCTCTAACCCCTCTCTCACACTCCTGTATATGGGGAGGTCCCTCTAACCCCTCTCTCACACTCCGGTATCTGGGGAGGGCCCTCGAACCCCTCTCTTACACTCCTGTATCGGGGGAGCTCCCCATTAACCCTCTCCCTCACTCCTGTATCTGGGGAGGTCCCTCTAACCCCTCTCTCGCACTCCTGTATCTGGGGGAAGTCCCTCTAACCCCTCTCTCACACTGCTGTACCTGGGGAGGTCTCTCTAACATCTTTCTCACACTCCTGTATCTGGGGTGGTCCCTCTAATCCCTCTCCCACACTCCTTCATCTGGGAAGGTCTCTCCAACATCTCTCTCACTCTCCTGTATCTTGGGAGGTCCCACTAACCCTTCCCTCATAATCCTATATCTGGCGAGGTCCCTCGAACCCATCTCCCACACTCCTGTATCTGGGGAGGTCCCTCAAACCCCTCTCTCACACTCCTGTATCTGGGGGAAGTCCCTCTAACCCCTCTCGCACACTGCTGTACCTGTGGAGGTCTCTCTAACACCTCCCTCACACTCCTGTATCTGGGGAGGTCCCTCGAACTACTCTCTCACACTCCTGTATCTGGGGAAAGTCCCTCTAACCCCTCTCTTACAATGCTGTACCTGGGGAGGTCTCTCTAACATCTCCCTCACACTTCTGTATCTTGGGAGGTCCCTCAAACCCCTCTCCCACTCTCCTGTATCTGGGGAGGTCACGTTAAGCTCTCTCTCACACTCCTGTATCTGGGGGAAGTCGCTCTAACCCCTCACTCATACTCTTGTATCTGGCGAGGTCTCTCTAACCTCGCTCTCTCACTCATGTATCTGGGGGTTGTCCCTCTAACCACTCTATCACAATCCTGTATCTGGGGTGGTCCCTCTAACCCCTCTCTCACACAACTATATCTTGGGAGGTCCCTCTAACCCCTCACACTCCTGTATCTGGGTAGTCCTTCTAACATCTCTCTCACACTCCTGTATGTGGAAGGTCCCTCTGACCCCTCACACTCATGTATCTGAGGAGGTCCCTATAACCCCCTCTCACACTCCTGTGTCTGGAGAGGTCCCGCTAATCGCGCTCTCTCATTCCTGTATCTGGACAGGACCCTCTAAACCCTCCCTCATACTCTTGTATCTGGGGAGGTACCTCTAACCCCTCTCCCACACTCCTGTATCTGGGGGAAGTCCCTCTAACCCCTCTCTCACACAACTGTATCTGGGGAGGTCCCTCTAAACTCGCTCTCTCACTCCTGTATCTGGGGTGGTCCCTCTAACCACTCTCTGACACAACTGTATCTGGGGAGGTCCCTCTAACACCTCACACTCCTGTATCTGAGGATGTCCTGATAACCCCCTCTCACACACCTGTATCTGGGGAGGTCATTCTAACCCCTCACACTCCTGTATCTGGGGAGGTCCCTCTAACCTCCCTCTCACACTCCTGTATCTGGGGAGGTCCCTCTAACATCTCCCTCACAGTCCTGTATCCGGGGAGGTCTCTCGAACATCTGCCTCACACACCTGTTTCTGCGCAGCTCCCTCGAACCCCTCTCCCAAACTCCTGGATCGGGGGAGGTCCCTCTAACTCCTCTCACATTCCTGTATCTGGGGAGGACCCTCTAAAACCTCCTGTATCTGGGGAGGTCCCTCTAACCCCTCTCTCATAATCCTGTATTGGGGAGGTCCCTCTAACATCTCTCCCACACTCCTGTATCTGGGGATGTCACTCAAACACCTCTCTCACACTCCTGTATCTGGGGGGGACCCTCTAACCCCTCTCCCACACTCCTGTATGTGGGGGAAGTCCCTCCAACCCCCTCTCACACTGTTGTACCTGGGGAGTTCTCGCTAACATCTATCTCACACTTCTGTATCTGGGAAGGTCCCTCTAACCTCTCTCTCACAATCCTGTATCTGGGGAGGATCCTCGAAAACCTCTCTCTCACTCCTCTATCTAGGGAGGTCCCTCTAACCCCTCTCTCACACTCCTGTATTTCGGGAGGTCCCTCTAACCCCTCTCTCTCACTCCTGTATCTGGGGAGGTCCCTCTAACCCCTCTCTCTCTCACTCCTGTATCTGGGGAGGTCCCTCTAACCCCTCTCTCACTCTTGTATATTTCGGGAGCTCTCTCAAACCCGTCCCTCTCACTTCTGTATCTGGAGAGATCCCTCTAACCCTTATCTCTCACTCCTGTATCTGGACAGGTCCCTCTAACCGCTCTCTCTCTCATTCCTGTATCAGGGGAGGTCCCTCCAACATCTGCCTCACACACCTGTTTCCTGGTAGGTCCCTCTAACCCCTCTCCCACACTCCTGGATCGGGGGAGGTCTCTGTAAACCCCTCTCACAATCCTGTATCTGGGGAGGTCCCTCTAACTCCTCTCTCACAATCCTGAATCTGGGGATGTCCCTCTAACCCCTCTCTCACACTCCTGCATCTGGGGAGGACCCTCTAAACCATCTCTCACAATCCTGTATCTGGGGAGGACCCTCTAAAACCTCTCTCTCACTCCTGTATCTGGGGAGGTCCCTCTAACATCTCTCACAAGCCTGTACTTGGGGAGGTCCCTCTAACCCCTCCCTCACACTCCTGTATCTGGGGAGATCCCTTTAACCCCTCTCACACACTCCTGTATCTGGGCAGGTCTCTCTAACCTGTCTCTCACTCCTGTATCTGGGGGAAGACCCTCTAACCCTTCTCTCACATCCATGTATCTGGAAGGTCCCTCTGACCCCTCTCTCTCACTACTGTATCTGGGGAGGTGCCTCTAACCCCCTGTCTCACTCACTCCTGTATCTGGGGAGGTCCCTCTAAC